>NW_026596120.1:1272351-1274413 GCF_907164565.1 Psammomys obesus | reverse complement strand
ACTAACAGATGTCACAAATAAAATGGACTGAACAGACAGAATTTATACCTAAAAACAAAAGATTATGCCTTTTCAGTACCTCATGGAACCTTCTCCAAAACAGACCACATAGTCAGTCACAAAGCAAGTCTCAGCAGGTACAGAAAGATTGAAATAATCCTTTCTATGCTATCAGATTTTCATGGACACCAAAGCTAGATTGTCAACAACAGAAATAGCAAAAAGCCTACACACACATGGAAACTGAACAACTCTCTACTCAGTTACAACTGGGTTAGGGAAGAAATAAAGAAACATATTAAAGACTTCCTAAAATTCAATAAAAATGAAGTCACAACATACCCAAACTTATGAGACACAATGAAAGCAGTACTAAGAGAAAAGGTCATAGCACTAAGTGTATTCATAAAGAAATTGGAGAGATATCATACTAGCAACTTAATAGCGTGCCTGAAAGCTCAAAAGAAGAAAACACACCCAAGAGGAGGAGACAGCAGGAAATAATCAAACTCAGGACTGAAATCAATAAAATAGAAACAAAGAGAACAACAATACAGAGAATCAGCAAAAATAAGAGCTGGTTCTTTGAGAAAATAAACAGATAGACAAACCCTTAGCCAAATTAACTAAAGATAGCGAGACAATATCCAAATCAACAATTTCAGAAACAAAAAGCTAAACATTACAAAAGACACTGAAGAAATCCAGAATCTTTAGGTCTTACTTCAAAAGCCTGTAGTCCACAAAATTCGGAAATCTAAATGAAATGAACAATTTTTTTTTGATAGATTCCACATAGAAAGTTAAGTAAATGTCCTTCGTAGCAGCTTTATTCATAAGAGCCAGAATCTAGAAACAACCCTAGATGGCCCTCAACTGAAGAATGGATACAGAAATTGTCGTACATTTACAAAATGGACTACTACTCAGCTATTAAAAACAAGGAAATCCTCCTTTTTGAGGATACTTGATAAAACAGGATCAGATGAATGGGGAGGAGGTCCCCCCTTTCAGTGGACTTGGCAAGGGGCAAGGTGGAGAGGAGGGAGGGAGGGAGGGACTGGGAGGGAATGAGGGATCGGGACACGGCTGGGGTACATAGTTAATAAAATGTAACTGATAAGAAAAAAATAAAATACGGAAAAAAAAAGAAAAAAGAAAAAAAAAAAAACAAGGAAATCATGAAATTTGCAGGCAAATAGGTGGAACTAGAAAAGATCATCCTGAATGAGGCATGCCAGAAGCAGAGAGACACTCATGGTATACACTCACTTATAATAGGATTTTAGCTATATTATATGGGATAAATACACTAAAGTCTATAGGCCTAAAGAAGCTAAACAACAAGGAGGACTCTAGGGAAGATGCTTAATTCTCATTCAGAAAGGAAAACAGCATAGACACTGGAAGTAGGAGAAGAGAGGGAAGAGGTTGGGAGTCTACCACAGAGGTCCTCTAAAAGACTTCACCCAACAGGGGATAGAATCAGATGCAGATGCTCACAACCAAACTTTGGACAGAATTCAGGGAGTTTTATGGAAGAAGGTAGATATAAAAAGACCCAGAGGGGACAGGAACCACACAATGTGACCAACAAAGAATGAAAAAAGGAAACAAAACAAAAAGAGAGAGCCCAGGGAAAACTGCAGAGATTGATGCATTAACCATAGACCATGCATAGAGAGGACCTAGACCCCCTGCTCAGATGTAGCCCATAGAGAGCTCAGTCTCCACGTAGGTTTCATAAGAGGAGAGGAGATGGTCTCTGTGATGAACTAGGTTTCCTGCTCCGTGACTACTTCTCCCTGGTGGCTCCCTAGCCAGCCAACAGAAAAATAGGATCCAGGCAATCCTGATTGGACCTGATAGGCTAGGGTCAGAGAGTAGGAGAGGAGGACTTCTACTATCAGTGGGCTAGGGAAGAAGGTTAGGGGAGAAAGAGGAAGGGAGGGTGGGACTGGGGGGACATGAAAGAGGGGCTACAACTGGGATACAAAGTGAATAAACTGTAGATTATGATGATGATGATGATGATGATGATGATGATGATGATGATGATGAT
>NW_026596120.1:1201905-1272341 GCF_907164565.1 Psammomys obesus | reverse complement strand
ATGATGATGATGATGATGATGATGATGATGATGATGATGATGATGATGAAAAAGAATGTTGAGACCCACAGCCCAACATTAGACGGAGATCTGAAAATCTTGTGAAAGAGTTGAAGGAAGGAAAGATGGAGATGAAGAGGATAAGAACTCCACAAAAGACCTTGAAGTAAAATAACCCAGGCCCATGGAGCCTCACAGAGACTGAACCATCAACAAAATAGCATGCAAGGGCTGCTTCTAGGCACCCTACATGTGTGGATCAGATGGACAGTTCATTCTTCACATGGGTCTCTTAGCAACTGGAATAGAGGCTGTCACTGACATGGACATGGTAGCCTGCTCTTGGATCCCTTTCCCCTACTTGGGCAGCCTTGTCTGGCCTCAGTGGAAGAGGATATACTTAATCCTAATGCCATATGAGGTGGCAGTGTGGGATGGCACCATGGGGGGTCCTTTCTCTGAAAAGGAGGGGTAGGAGGGTAGGACTGGGAAGAGAAGAACAAGGGGGCTGTGATCAGTATGTAAAGTGATTAAATACAAGAGAAATAAATTAAAAGAAAAAAGGGTATCTGGAATTAATAAACAGAAAAAATAATGTTAGTTAAGATCACGTAAACAAGTTAAATAGTCCTATAACCTCTAAGGAAACAGAAGCAGTAATTAAAAGTCTCACAACCAAAAACATCCCAGGGCCAGATTTTTTCAGCACAGAACTGTGTCAGACTTTCAAAGAAGAGCTAATACCAATATGCCTCAAACTAGTCCACAAAACAGAAACTGAAGGAACATTGCTAAACTCATTCTATGAGGGCACAGTCACCCTGATACCTAAACATCAAAAAAGACCCAACAAAGAAAGAGAACATAAGATTACTTTCCCTTATGAACATTAATGAAAACTAATAATAAAATAAAATACTTGCATACTGAATCTAAGAACACATTAAAATTTTATCCTCCATGACCAAATAGGCTTTACCAGGGATTCAGGGGTGGTTCAATATATGAAAATCCATCAATATAATTCACCATATAAACAAACTGAAAGAAAAAAAACATAGTCATCTCATTTGAAAAAATCTAACATCCCTTCATGTTAAAAGTCTTAGAGAGATCAGGATACATGGTGCCTACCTAAACACAGTAAAGGCAGCATACAAAAAGCCAATAACCAACACTTCAAACAATTCCACTGAAACCCAGGACAAAACAAAGCTCCTTATTCTCACCATATCCCTTCAATATAGTACTTAAAGTCCTAGCTAGAGCAAATAAGACAACCAAAGGACACCAAGGGAATACAAATTGGAAAGGAAAAAATAAAAATATCACTATGCTCAGATGATATGATAGTATATGTATGTGGTCCCAAAAATTCTACCAGAGAACTCCTTCACCAAGTGACTGGATATAAAATTAACTAAAAAAATCAGTAGCCCTCTTGTATATAAATCATAAACAGGCTGAGAAAATAATAGGGAAACAACATGCTTCACAATAGGTCACAAATACTATAAAATATCTTCGTGTAACTCTAACCAAGCAAGTGAAAGACCCTAATGACAAGACCTACAATTCTCTGAAGAAAGAAAATGAAGACGCTATCAGAAGATGGAAAGATCTCCCAGGCTCATGGATCCATAGGATAACATGGTGAAAACGGCCATCCTACCAAAAGCAATCTACAGATTTAATGCAATTCTCATCAAAATACCAATAGTTATTTACAGACCTTGAAAAAAAAAAAAAACAATTCTCAGCTTCATATGGAAAAACAAAAATCCTATAATAGCTATTATGAACAATGAAATAATTTTTGGAGGTATCACCATTCCTGATTCCAAGCTATGTTACAGAACAATAGTAATAAAAACTGCATGGTATTGGCATAGAAACATATTGGTTAATCAATGGAATTGAATTTAAGACACAGAAATAAATCCACATACCTACAGCCACTTAATTTTTGACAAAGACGCCAAAACCGTACAATGGGGGGGAAACATTTTCAATAAATGGTCCTGGTCTAACTGGATGTCTACATGTAGAAAATGCAAATAGATCCATATTTATCACCCTGCACTAAATTCAAGTCCAGTGGATCAAAGACCTCAACAAAAAACCAGATGCACTAAATCTATTAGAAGAGAAAACGGGGAACAGACTTGAATGCATTGGCATATAAGACAACTTCCTGAACAGAACACCAACAACTCAGGCTCTCAGACAATAATGGAACCTCCTGAAACTGAAAAGCTTCTGTAAGCAAAGGACACTGTCAATAGAACAAAATGGCAGCCTGCAGATTGGGAAAATCTGCAGGCTGCAGATTTTCACTGACCTTCACTGACCCTATATCTAACAGAGGGCTCATATCCAAAATACGTAAAGAACTCAAGAAATTAAACACCAACAAACCAAATAATCTAATTAAAAAATCAGGTGTAGAGCTAAACAGAATTCTCAACAGAGGAATTTCTAATAGCCAAGATGCACTTATAGCAATGCTCATAATCCTTAGTTAGCAAGGAAATGCAAATCAAAGTGACTCTGAGATTCCATCTTACACCTGTCCGAATGATTTAAGATCAAAAACTCAAGAGACAACACATGCTGGAGAGGATGTGGAGAAAGGGGAACCCTCCTCCATTGCTGGTGAGCGTGCACACTTATACAACCACTACAGAAATCAATTTTGAGGTTTCTCAGAAAATTGGAAAAGGTACTACCAAAAGGCGCAGCTATACCACCCCTGTGCATATACCTGAAGGAGACAACAACTCCACAAGACCAACTAACCTAGGCTCATGGGGGCTTACAGAGACTGAAGCACCAATCAAAGAGCATGCATGATCTGAACTTAGGCCCCCAACGCATCTGTAACTGATGGACAGTTTGATCTACATGTGAGTCCTCTAGCGAGTGGTGAGGGGGCTGTCTCTTACATGGATTCCATTCCCTGCTTTGGGATCGCTTCCTCCTAGCAGGGCTGCTTTACCTAGTCTCAGTAAAAGAGGAGTCTCTCAGTCCCTATGGGACTTGGTGCATTGGAGTGGGTTGATGTTGGTGGGCTCCTCTTTCTGAGAAGAATGGAAAAGGAGGGAAGAAGATGGAAGGTGGAACCTGGAGGAGGGGAGGGAAGGGGCTGCATTTGGGATGTAAAGTGAATAAATAAATTAACTTATAAAAACACCAATAAATCCCTACTCCTCTGAAACTTCCATTCTGATTAATAATAATTGCTATATACTAAGCAATAATAAGTAATTTTTATTACTTATGCATAGAGGGGACCTAGACCCGCTGTTCAGATGTAGCCCATAGACAGCTCAGTCTCCACATAGGTTTTATAAGAGGAGAAAAGACAGTCTCTGTGATGAAATAGGTTTCCTGCTCCTTGACCACTTCTCCCTGGTGGCTCCCTAGCCAGCCAGAAGCAGAAATAATTTGTATATACCACATATCTGTTCCACCATAATAATCCTGTAACAGGTTTACCGAAAACAGTAACACGGACAAGTAAACTTATTAAATTAAGAAAGTGAGGTTTCTAACAGCCATGAATTTTGATTTATGACAATCTTCATTTAATCTTTGTGTTCCATAACACCTATGGTTAAATAGGTCTACAAACATTAAAAAAAATAGAGCCTATATTAAAAGTATGGATGGAACTTAAGAGTTACTAATATACTACAGCACATTTTAATTTTATGCACATACTTTATAAGAAAGGCAAATTGATGTTTTATTGATAATTTAATGGATTCAATGAATTCAGAGAAAAAGGAACATGCAGGTAATCCTTGGTTACATGCAGGTATTGAAAGATATGAACAAGTTTTATCAGGGGTCTGTGCAATAGCTTCCTTGTGGCCATTAACAAAGGACATACTCCCTTTGAATACAGACATAGTTGTCACAGTTGGAGTAGGAGACTTTGACCAGAGAACCCAGACTTACAATGTATTGCTTCCAATCTTATATTCTCCCGTGTTGATTGCAGATTATAGATTCATTTGGAAACATCGATTTTATTCCAATAATTTCCATGTCCTCATTTGAAGAATCTTATTTACTATTCCATATCTTTCTCACCATGGAGCCAAAAGATGCTGGCAACACATGAAGGTTTAAAGCAGTGGGTCTCAACCTTTCTAAACCTGTGGCCCTTTAATACAGTTCCTCATGCTGTGGTGACCCTCAACCATAAATTGTTTTGTTTTGTTTTGTTTTTTTGCTACTTCATAACTGTAATTTTGCTACTGTTATGAGTCATAATATAAGTTTCTGATATGAGACCACCAAAGGGGTTGCAACACATAGGTTGAGAACCTCTACCCATCTACTACTTCATGAGATGTTTTGTGGTCACAAACTCTACACAACAATCCTCAACACTAAGCTGTAGAAAAGGAAAGCCTATGAAATGACTCAAGGTAACTTAAGAGAATGAAATAGAACAATATTTTTGTTCTTGTCTTCAGCTAATCACTGCTTTAGTAAGTGCCTACTGTACTCCTGTGGAATTATTAACCACAGAATGGTCACAAATGATAAATATCATAAACTTTAAGATCAATAAATTAGCTACATATGTTAGAGTAAGCTTATTTTTGACAACATAATACATCAAACTGACAACAAAAATCAGTACTTTGAAAGGAAATCTTATTTATGCTAATGAAGCCAGCCCTGATAGGCTAGGGTCAAATAGAAAGGAGAAGATCCTCCCCTATCAGTGGAATAGGGAGGGGC
The DNA here is from genome assembly GCF_907164565.1 of Psammomys obesus. Classification (NCBI taxonomy): domain Eukaryota; kingdom Metazoa; phylum Chordata; class Mammalia; order Rodentia; family Muridae; genus Psammomys; species Psammomys obesus. Next base: position 1,267,583 of record NW_026596120.1, on the reverse strand, counting down.
ATGGAGGGATAAAAAGGAGGGTAGGTGGGAAGAGGGAGGGGGCTATAGCTGGGGGGGCAGATTTTAATGGGCAGTGTCCCACTGCTGTCCATTAGTGAGTGTGTGACATGCTTCTGAAATGAAACCTGAAAAAAAAATTTAATTTCTGGACTATTTTCTCAAAATCTTTGTATTATGGTTAGTTTTCATCGTCAACTTGATTGGTTTAGGAAACCCTATGCTATTAATCAGAAACACCTCGATTGTTTACAGAGAGTTTAATGGAGGGGTCAGAAACCTATGATATATCTGGGAGGGACCATTCCATGATCTTGGATTCTACACTTACAAAAAGAAATGGAGAAAAAGAAATCTGAATTTCAGAATTCCTCACTCTCTGAGCCTGTGGACAAAAGATGACCAGCTGCCTCATTTCTCACAGTTTCCCTGTATAAGGTGTCCTCAAACAATAAGTCAGAGCAAACAATTTCTCCCTTAAATAACCTTCACCAGACAGTCTCTTACAGCAGAAAAAAAGTAGCTAATGCAAGGTGGCAAGCAAAAATAACAACAGCAAAATTCATCAAACTATAAAGCAATTCTAGCAGCTGTTTAGCAAAAGAAAGTAAGATCAAATTCATAATGTCTGTTAGGTTTTTGTAATTGTTGTTGTTTTATCTTGTATTTCTTGTTTATAATAGTAATTGACAAGGAGAATATCACCTAATAGTACCTAGTGATTTCACTAGGATTCATTCTACTAACCCCACCTGTCCCAATCACAATGGATCCTGAGCCTTTTGCTTTCCATTACAAGAAATACATTACAAGAAATAAAAGCACCATGGCTCATTTTCAATTCTTTTTTAAAGCCTTCGGTCAATTTCAGTTCAGAAAAGAATTACAGGTAGTGAGGAATTTAGGCCCTGCCCACTCATCACTCCCCAATGAATGGCTGATGTCACCTGATCAGAAGGGACCTCCAGGATGGCTGACCTATATAAGCTTAAGCATCTGCAAAAATGGGAAGCAAATGGAGCTAACCAAAGAAAAGAAACTGCCATAGTAGGGAATAAAGAAAGCCCAGGGAGAGAACTGGAATAGAGAACCAAAAATTGCACCAACACAATTTGAAGAACAAGGGGTAGACACATGTTCAGAGCCTTTAAAATGTTCTTGGTATGTGAACAACACATCTGTTATTTTGTTGAGCTGGTGCTGGCTTCTGCAGAAAGGAAAACAAAGCCTTGAGCTCGTTATTACAGAGTGGGAATCTTGCTACCCCCAAGTCTCAAGAAAAAGTAGTTTTGTTTTGTTTGTTGATACTTTTTAGGGTACTGCTTGTTATCAAGTCCTTTGGTAAGCCTGCTTGGATTGACTCTTTTTTAAGTTTTTTTTCATTTTCATTTATTATAATTTATTCAATTTCTATCTCAGCCATGTTCCCCTCCCTTGTCTTCTCCCAATCCCACCCTCCCTCCCTTATCTCCCGCTGTGGCCCTCCCCTATTCCACTGATAGGTGAGGTCTTCCTCCCCTTCTATTTGACCCTAGCCTATCGGGTCTCATCAGGACTGGTAGCCTTGTCTTCCTCTGTGGTCTGGCAAGGCTGTACCCCCCAGGGGAAGGTGATCAGAGAGCCTGTCACTGAGTTCATGCCAGAGAAAGCCTCTGCTCCCTTATTAGGGAACCCACTTGGAGACTGAGTCTATGGGATACACCTGAGCCTGGGTTTTAGGTCCTCCCCATGCATTGTCTTGGTTGGGGTATCAGTTTCTGCAGGGCCCCCAGGGCTCAGGTGTTTTGTTTTTGTTTTTGTTTTTGTTTTTGTTTTTGTTTTTGTTTTTGTTTGGCTCTGTTGGTCTCCTTTTGGAGCTCCTGCCTCCTCCAGTTCTTTCTATCTCCCCCTTCTTTCATAAGATTCCCTGCGCTCTACCCAAAGTTTGGCTATGAGTCTCAGCCTCTGCTTCAACACCTCGATCAGTAGGTTCTTTCAGAAGCTGTCTGTGGTAGGCTTCTGTCCTGTTCCCTATCTTCTCCTGCTTCCAATGTCTATCACATTTGTCCTCCTGAATGAGGATTGAACATCTTCCCTAGGGTCTTCCTTGTTGTTTAGCTTCTTTAGGACTATAGATTTTAGTATGTTTATCCTACATCATATGGCTAATATCCACTTATGAGTGAGTATATACCATATGTCTTTCTGCTTCTGGAATACCTCACTCAAGATGATCTTTTCTAGTTCCCACAATTTGCCTGCAAATTTCATAATTTCTTTGTTTTAATTGTTGAGTAGTATTTCATTATGTAAATGTACCACAATTTCTGCATCCATTCCTCGGTTGAGAGGCATCTAGGTTGTTTCCAGCTTCTGGCTATTACAAATAAAGCTGCTATGAACATGGTTGAGCAAATGTCCTTGTTGTATACTTGAGCATCTTTTGGATATATGCCTAGGAGTGGTATAGCTGGATCTTGAAGTAGCACTATTCCCAATTTTCTGAGAAAGCACCAGATTGATTACCAAAATGGTTGTACAAGTTTACATTCCCACCAGCAATGGAAGAAGGTTCCCCTCTCTCTACATCCTTTCCATCATGCATCATCCCTTGAATTTTTGATCTTAGCCATTCTGATGGGTGTGAAGTGAAATCTCAGGGTCGTTTTGATTTACATTTCCCTGATGGCTAGTGACATTGAGCATTTCTTTAAGTGTTTCTCTGCCATTCTATATTCTTCTACAGAGAAGTCTCTGTTTAGCTCTGTACCTTACTTTTTAACTGGATTACTTGTTTTGTTGGTGTTTAACTTCTTAAGTTTCTTACATATTCTGGATATTATTTCTGTCAGATACAGCGTTGGTGAAAACTGTTTACCAATCCGTAAGCTGACGTTTTGTTTTGATGATGGTGTCCTTTGCCTTACAGAAGCTTTTCAGTTGCATGAGGTCCCATTTATTGATTGTTGATCTTAGAGCCTGTGCTGTTGGTGTTCTGTTCAGGAAGTTGTCTCCTGTGCCAATGAGTTCAAGGATCTTTGCCACTTTTTATTTATCAGGTTTAGTGTGTCTGGTTTTATGTAGAGGTTTTTGACTCACTTAAACTTTAGTTTTGTACAGGGTGATAAATATGGATCATGCCTTTTTCTACACGTAGTTGGATTGACTCTTATAAGAAGGAAAAATGATATGATATATTCTTATTATTTATCAGAAAGCTTCCAACTGGTCAGTCGTCTTATAATGCTTAGGGGTCCTGGAACCAGATTTAGACAGTTATCCATTAAAGACCTTTGAGGCAGTTCACATTGTCATATCTCCTTCAAAGCAAGAGATCTAACTTGAGTCTCACTTTTTTGCACAGTAGAGTCCAATATATGCAGCCATTGTTTTTACATGCTGTCGATTACAAAGGAGAGGTCCAATCCCCAATATCCTCTACAATTCTCTTATTTAAGTACCTCATACCACACCAAACTGAGAAAGAAGAGAATTATCACGTTGCAGAATGTATGTGTGTGTAACAGGAACTTTATGGTACATGCTGCAGAGATTTCAAAACAGTAAATTCAACAGACTTGGTCACGTACAAGGTGGAATTAAAATGATGTGATTCAACAGAGAGAATCCAAAACTCTTACAGTAGGGGAGGACTAAAACAGGACACCCTCTGGGAAAACACTCACATGTGGGGACATGCCACCTGGGTAGAGCAGGGCAAAACTTGATACTTTTATTTTTGACCTTTGACCCTGGACATCTGGAAATCCAGTTTGAATCAAACAGCAGGAAGTTTTCTTTTCCATTTCAAAAACTTTGCGACAGGAGAAAGCCTTTAAGTACCTAAATTCATTATGCTACCAAAAGCTCAAATATTTATCACTTGTATGCAACACTAAGTGCAAAACATTTGGGCAGGAAATAGATCCCTCAAACATCGGAAGTTCTGGCTTGTTGTTTGTGATTATGAATCCAGACAGTAGCTCAAGTAAGTAAGATCAATCCATTACTTTAATGCTAGCCTATGTTCCAATGTGGTACACATCCTCCAATTCCCAAATCTAAAGATCATCAAAGCAGTCAATGAAACCATACACTTGTGCAATGCAGTGTACATTTTAAAGTTGTTTTCATTTGCAACAAAAATAATCTTTACCTTACATATTAAAATATCATAAAATGATGTCCTTTCTTAGCATCTCATTTTTATTTAGACTATATTAAATATTATGTACATTATTTTTTTAGATTATAAGAGTAAGAGGTTATGCTGCAAAATAAGTTGGTCTTAGTGATTCAGATATGGTAGCTGTGGGAATTTAGAAAAGCAAGTTTATTCCCAAGTCCAGTTTCCTCATCTCTATTCTGTGTACTACAGTGAATACATACCAGATTTATTATGAGAAGGGACAATAATTTCAAAGGAAAATAAAACAACAACTGTCAGTATAATTAGCCTTATTTACTTTCTTATTAAAATGTTGGGAAATCCCTTCAGTTGGACAAGGTAAATTCCAGAATTATAAATTGCCTATGCAAATCCAAGTAGTAATTGTGATCTTAATAACTGTCGCAGCCCTGGGAGTCAGAGTGGCAATGTTAAACCGAGCCCCTTCTCTTCATGCACACAAGCCACACACAGTGATAACTGGAGGCTGCTCAACATTTTTTTTTTTACTAGAAAAATTTAAAGTATTTGATTAAATTATCTTGCAGAAATCACATCTAGTTTTACTATGTGCATGAACTATCACGTATATGTTAATACTAGAAAATGGTGTGTGCATGACTTACATTGAAACCATCCTTTTCATTACGCTAGATAAAGTTTACCATGTAGCTTGCCAAAATGAATTGACTTAGAATAAAACATATTCTATTTGTAGTCCATTGCCTTTCTGGAACTGACTCAGTATTTATTTGCCAGAATCTTTTGCAAGTGTTTCACACATGGCAGAAATTCATACTTAGCTATGTGATAGGAATTCAAAATATTTACATTACCAACATCTTCTGCACTTCAAAAAAGAGGATGTCTTTAAGTTCTTGTGTTAACTACTTTAGCAGGGACTAAATAATCTCTATGGCAATTATTACCTAATATTGTAATCTTAAATATAGTCTAATCATATATAGGACTGCTATTTTTATTTAAAGTGTATTATGTTATGTAAGTAATTACACTGTGTATTCAATGTAAAAGACATACCTATAGAGTAACATTAATTCTATAATTTATAATAATAATAATACTTTTATAATATTAAAAATAAATAACTAAAAAGATGAAAAATAGAGCCAACACCTCTATGCAGTATACCTACTGTTCCGTCAAATGAATAGCTGAAGTACCAGGTCTCAAATATGCTGTTAAATCTGTGTGTGGGAGGGCACAGAACTACATTTAAGTTTCTTTTAAAAGTACACGCTTTCATTTTAGCATCCACAGTTATAATTATCACCATAGGAGTATAGTCACAAAATGGTTTGGGGGTTCTATCTTATCTTGCTTCCCATTTCTTTCTTAAAAGAAAAGAAAATAGGTCTTTTAAAAGTCTCATGCCTGTGTTTTCTTTTGCTGTGCACTCCATACAGCATAATGCTTTCTAAAACTGCATGTGCGGTTCCCACTAATGGAACATGCATGCATCAAAGGGAGAATACAACCTGCTGAATGCCATTCTTCTTTGAGGTACCATGAGCACTCTTTCCCCGACATGCACCTTCTGACAATCCCCTTTATAAACTCTTTGACACTTCACTGTCAGCCTAATTAACTCATCATTATCTTGGATATAAAGAAGTAGACCCTTTCCAGACAGCCACCTCTTAGTGTACATGACCCAAACACAGAACTTTTTTTTCCCACCTAGACAAAATATTTTCATGGTGCTTTTCCACCATAAGCATCGTTGACTGTGTTTTGTGGCAGAATGGAGACAGATAAGAGGAAATCGATGTACAATATATAGTAACGAGTCTTATTAAAATATCTTATGGCTTATAGTTCTTCTGTACTTAGTGAACATTGGCAAAACTAGGAGCAATCAATTTTTCAGACACAAAAGAGGTTAGACCATAACGTCTAAATTTAGAGCTATTTCCTAGTCCCAGGCATCAAATATTTGATATCATATTCTCTGTATTTAGCACAGGAGTAACAAGGCACAGGAATATGACTGTGTTCTGTGGTATAGAGTATATGTGAAACCCAACATTTATGTAAGCTTACAAATTCAGTGCAATTCAAATCAAAATCATCATACTATTCTTCACTGAAATGGGAAACAAAAAAAAAAAAAAACTCTTAAAATTAATATGGAAGCATGGAAAATCCTGGTAGCCAAAGCAGTTCAGAGCAAGAAAAGTACTTTTAAAGGTAGTCCTACTAGTACTATTCTAGTTTTATTTCTGTGGCTGTGATAAAGTATACTAACAAAAGCAGCTTGTGGGGTAAAGAGATTTATTTCAACTGATAGTTCCAGGTTATCGTCCATCACAACACAGAAGTCACAGTGGCAAGAGCTTAAGGTATACACAGCCAAAGGCAAGACCAGAGTCAAATGGATGCATATGTGCTTATCTGTTTGTGTGTACTCAGCTCCACTGATACGTTTTATACAGTTCGGGATGGTCCTTCCTTCCCTAAGGAGTGGTGCTGTCCATAGCGGGCAGAGTCTTCTCATGTCAATGAACTTAGGACAATCCCCCATAGACATGTCCAACCCAATGTAGACAAACTTTCGTTGACACTCTTTCCCCCAGATTATTGTAAGCTGTGTCAAGATAGCGATTAAAGAGCTAGCTACAGAGTTCATGCCAGAGATGGTCCCTGTTCCCCTTACTAGGATGCCATGGACTACATCCCCTTACTAGGGTCCATGGACTACTAGCCCCTGAGCAGGGGTTCTAGGTTATATCCATGTATGGTCCTTGGTTGGACAATCAGTCTCAGACAAGCCCCTTTGCCCAGATATATTTGGTCCTTGTGAAGCTCCTGTCCTCTCCAGGTCTTACTAACTCCCTCTTCTTTCATATGATTCCCTGTACTCTGCCCAAAGTTTGGTCGTGAGTCTCAGCATCCATTTTGATACACTGCTAGGGAGACTCCTTCAGAGCCACAGAGGAGGACATTGTAGCCAGTCCTGGTGAGACCTAATAAGCTAGGGTCAGATGAAAGGGGAGGAGGACCTCCCGTATCGATAGACTTAGAGAGGGGTGGGGAGGAGATGAGGGAAGGAGGGAGGGATTGGGAAGGAATGAGGGAGAGAACTACATCTGGGATACAAAGTAAATAAACTGTAATTAATATAAAAAATAAAAATTTAATTTAAAAAGATAGTGATTAAAATTGTCACAAACACCATATCTGATTTCAATTTATTCCATTAAGCAATAATGATTTTTTTTAAATTTTTTTATTAATTACACTTTATTCATTTTGTATCCCCCCATAAGCCCCTCCCTCCTCCCCTCCCAATCCTAACCTCCCTCCTCTTTCTGCATGCATGCCCCTCCCCAAGTCCACTGATAGGGGAGGTTCTCCTCTCCTTTCTGATCTTAGTCTATCAGTTCTCACCAAAAGTGGCTGCATTGTCCTCTTCTGTGGCCTGGTAGGGCTGCTCCCCCCTCAGGGGGAGGTGATCAAAGAGCAGGCCAATCAGATTATGTCAGAGGCAGTCCCTCTTCCCATTACTAGGTAACCCACTTGGACACTGAACTGCCATGGGCTACATCTGTGCAGGGGTTCTAGGTTATCTCCATGAATAGTCCTTGGTTGGAGTATGAGTCTCTGGGAAGTTCCCTGTGTTCAAATTTTCTTGTTCTGTTGCTCTCCTTGTGGAGACCCTGTCCTCTCCAGCTCTTAACTATTTCCCACTTCTTACATAAAATTCCATTCACTCTGCCCGACAGTTGGCAATCAGGCTCAGCATCTGCTTTGATAGTCTGCAGGGCAGAGGGTTTCAGAGGCCCTCTGTGGCAGGTTCCTAGGTTGTTTCCTGTTTTCTTCTTCTGGCTTTCAGAGGCCCTCTGTAGCAGGTTCCTAGGTTGTTTCCTGAGAGACATGGTACTATCAAAAACAGGTGTGTAGATAAATGGAATAAAATAGAGGGTCTAAATACTAATTCACACCCAAGTAAAACCATCTGACTTTCTACAAGGATGCCAAAATTAAATAAGTAGCCCTGGGGAAAACTGGCCATCTACATGCAGAAGAATAAGAATAGATCCTTTATTTCTTATCTGTATAAAACTCAACTCCAAATGAATCAACTGCTTCTATAAAAACTCAAACTCTGAAGCTGTAAGAAGGAAAACATACTGAGTATGCTACAAAATATAGGCACAAAGGACTTCTTTCATTAAGACTATACTCTCTCAGGAAATAAGGTCAATGATTGGCTATGAAACTATGAAGCTGTACAGAAAAAGAAGCTGCCAACTGCGAAATGAAGCATCTGACAGAACAGAAGAAAAGTCTTGGACAGCTATAAGTCTGATAGAACATTAACATCAAGAATGCATGGAATTATGAAATGTGCAGATCAATTTGAAATAGCTTCACTGAGGTAACCCACATCCAGGAAGATGCAAATGGGCTATTCTTTCTCGTATATGAATGAGTGCCCGTCTTTAGAGATTTAACCCGAAGTATCCGTAAAAGCCAGAAAACTGATGAGGGGACAGGGGTGAGATTAGAATAACCTAAGTGATATGAAAGTAGAAAGAGGAAATATTGAGGTTGGAGGTGTTTAACAGGGGTGGGGGGGAGGGAAGTGGGAGATGGTGGAGGTAAACAAAACAAGGGGTGTAGGAAAAAAGCCATATTGGAGATTATTATGAGAAACGATTAAAATATAAGTTAAAAATAATAAAGACGAGAAAAGAAATATTATTTTTGGCTGTGTAGAGTTACTCCTGGAAGCTACAGGTTGTTAAAACAAAGATGCTAGTGTCAACTGTGGGATACCTCCTTACAAGCTCTTTGTCAGGGAGACTCTAGAGGTTACTAAAACGATACAAGCCCTTAGCATTTCTTCTGGTTGCCCAAAGGAAATAAGTGATAAGACCCTGTCGCTGAAGACACCATAGACCTTGGTTGTAAAATATATTGAAACCATGCTGGAACAGTGCTTCAAGCTTCCTCCCTGTTCTCCAGCTTTTATGATACCAGAAAATGTTACTCTGGCAGTTAGAGAAGAAACCACATCAGAGGTCTTACCCAGCTGTGAACCCAACAAACTATAACACCGAACCACAAGACAAAATGTTTTCACTGGTTCAATAGTGACACCATAGTTAAAGAGGCAACGAAACGAACGCTCTTTGCTTAGATTTCAGGAACACCCAGTATTTGAGCCTGGAACTGTAAACCTAGTTAAAAAAACAAAACAACAACAACAACAAAAAAAAAAAAACTGATGCCTGGATATATAATAGGACCTACAGAGGGACTTATTAGTGTCATTTAGCAAAATGATTGGGTATCATGCCACGTTTTAAGCATCTATGTTTCTGCCTAGAGAAAACTTCTGTTTTTAGCCTTAATCAGAGAAGCCTCTCTTTAGAGTGTTTACCACACACTCTTGGCTTCTCAAATTGCTCAGGAAAACAAAGATTAGTCTAGTGCTCATTTATAAATAGGACATTTATTCCATACGTTGTAAGGTTCAAGAAATATAATAGAAGAAGAAGAAAGAGAATTTAATAGCCATAATATATGGAGAAGGACAGTGAAATGTTATCTTCTGGTATGGCAGAGCCCTTGCAATCATGACTTTGCAACAGCTGTGGTTATCTGTACTGGGGCTTTACAAGGCTCAACCTATCAATAGTCATGGATATTGGAGGGGCTCATAAGGACCTACTTCTCCCTTTTGAACTATTGGCTACTGGAACATTATGAGGAGGAAGAACCAGAATCTCAGATATGTGCTCACTGATGAGCTCACAGCTTTATTGGATATCTGTAAAGTCATGGTCATAAAGAACGACCTAGTTAAACTTAGTGGCCCAATGAACACAACAAAAAGACCTGAACATAGGGAAAGGGCCTGTAGTGAGGAGGGTACATAGACGTGAGGAGGTAAAAGAGGATGCTATATGGGAGTAGTGAGAATATGATCATGGTGCCAAACACAATAAATAATACAATGTTAGTGATCATTTGACCATTACTGCATATACATTTATTTATATTTGTGAAGATTAAACGCAGAGACATTTCTGTCAGTTTTTCTACAGCTATTGAACAATGTCCGTTCAATTAAATTTGAATTGAATGTATGCTTCATTGAAGTACACTTTTAATTGTATTATATAGTCTCTGTCTTTAGGGATTTAAAAATTCTTCAGGAAATTCAGAGAACAAACCCAAAAGCACATCCCAGAGGGAAACAATGTTGTGATTGCAAACTTGGAGTCTAATAAAGAATGAAGTGAAGGCCTAATGATTCTGCTTTTCAGCATCAAGAAAGGAAATCTAAAAGAGACAGAGAAACTGGCTGTTAGGCAAGTGGAAAGTGCGAAGCATTAGAGCAGACTTTAGTGGTACAGATGGGCTCAATTACCCAAATCCAAGTTCTCTCCTTTTCTGTTAGAAGCCGTGTGTTAACATGGAACGCACTTCTTTTGCATATGGGAATCCTGTCTTTGTATTTGTGTGCCCAACTGTGACACGATAAAAACAAAAAAGGTGTAAGTGTCTAAGAGTTGGCATGGTGTTAATGATTCTGTCATTTGTAACTCCATCTGCAGAACACTGACGATGATATAGACCAATTAAAAAAAAAACACAAAGAAAATGATTGTGCAGACATAATATATATACTTTATTTCTTAGTGCAGCCAGAAATAGGCACAGCTATGTATGAACTTTACACTTACAAGCCTTGGCTCAGCATTACAACTAAGAGCAGCTTTCTAGCTTGTGCTTTGTGCTCAACACAGGAATTTGTTCTTCAAAAAAAAAAAACAAACTTTAAGGAAACCCTATGCTAGGAATCATGTTTTTTTCCAAAGAACTGAGATAAGCGGGTTAAAATTTTATGTTGATTTAGACAGTTATTTTCATTTTTAAAAGGTTGTTTGAGATGTTCTAAGAAAATAAAACACTGCATAGGGTGTAGAGCATGGCATTCAAACTCCACAATAACCACGCATAGGTCATGCCACCCAAGAACCATTTTATTGAACACCATTTGTAAATGATTTCCTATCTAAATTGTGTGTATGATATATATGCTTATTATTGTGTGTTAGCTGCTTAAAATAAACCTAGTGTCAGTTTATAAAGCTACCAGCTTTTATGTAAGAAAAGTTTGTGTTCTCTCGTATAAGGCAGATAGTCATTAGAATTCATGAGTCTGACACTTTGGAGTCATTATTATTAACTTTAAAATATAGTATTTCATTAATCCTTTGAGAATGTCGTGCATGCATAGAATGCAATTTTATCATTTCATCTCCACTCTGCTCCCTAATTTTCCCTGGATCTATGCATTACTTCCCTACCCCCCAACTTCATGTCCTCTTTTAAAAAAATAACCCCCTGAGTTCTATTTGTGTTTCCCATGTACTCATGGGTGTGGGTTCATCCACTGGAGTATGGTGGATCTATGAGGGGCAGCCACATTCTAACGGAGGACCAACTCTCTTCTAGCATTAACTATTGATAGCTTCTCAGCTCTGAATGACAGTCCATGAGTCCCTCCCGCCACCATACTGGAATGTGTACTGGCTTGATCTTGTGTAGGAAACTACAGCTGCTGCATGTTTCTGAGTGAAATGATCCTATCATGCCATGTTTTGCTCCTGTTCACCTTTATCTTTGACCCCTAAAATATTTCTGCTCCCTGTTATACAAAAATTCCCTGAGTTATGGGACAAAAACCTGTTTTCTAACTTGCTTTCTGTTGTTATAATAAATACCATGACCAAAAAGAAATTGTGTTAGTCTGTTCTGTTGCTGTGCAAAGACACCATGACCACAGCAACTACGTTCATGGTTTGCTTCACATTTCAGGGGTTTACTCCATCATCATAATGGCAGGGAGTATGACGTAGGAAGATGTGGTTCTGAAGAAGTAGCTGAGTGCTCCAGATCCACCGATAGCAGATCCACAGGCAGCAGGAAGAGCAGAGACGTTGGGCTTGGAATGAACTTTAGAAACCTCAAAGCCCATCCCCAGGACACACTTCCCCAAAATAGAACCATAATCCTAAACCTTTCAAATAGTGCCACTCCCTGATGACCAAAAATTCAAGTCTATGAGCCTTCAAGGGCCATTCTCATCCAAACTGCCACAGCAATTTAGAAAGGAGAGTTTTATTTCAGTTTACACTTCCAGGTCACAATCTATCATTGAGGAAAGGCAAGGGAGGAAGGAAAACATGGAAGAATGTTTGTTCACTGGCTCATGCTTAGCTAGCCTTATTATACAGCCCAAACCCAACTGCACAGAGAAATGCTGCCCCAGTATGTTGGGCCAACCAATATCAACCATCAAACAAGACAATCTCTCAGACAAATACAGGCAAATATAATCTGAGGATTTCTTTGCTTGAGGTTCCCTCTTCCAAACTGACTCTAAATTGTATCAAGTGGACAATAAAAATTAACACAGTCAGAATTTGGTCTTTAAGTCTCATTTGTTGAACTGAACTACTAGAAATTTTACTGTAGCAAAAGCTCCCTGAATTTTGATTGGATTTGCTTCTCATCCTGTGATGCAGGTACCCATCATCAACAATTTTAGAGTGTCTATTCCCTTAGCCAAATCAGCACAATGTCATCAATGTAGTAGAACTGTGTAATACCTTGGAGAAAAGACAGAAATCCAAGATCTTGGACAGAGGGCTAGAAGATTAATATACTCTCAAGGTAGAACAGTAAAGGCATACTAATGACTTACTGGAAGCTAATTGAAAATTGCTTGTGATATTCCTTATGGTCACGCATAGAGAGAAAGAAAGGAATCCTGAAGTTAAAAACTGTGTACCAGACATCAGGGGAGTTGATATCTGTTTAAAGAAAGAAACCGTACTTGTACATCTGTGACTGGAATCAAGACTTAACTTTTTGTAAATTACCTGTCATGCTCCATGATACAGCCATCTTCTACAGAAGCACAAGAGGAAAGCTAAAGAGAGATGGGGTGGCATCACGGCCATGTAACTTTAAGATCTTGATGCTGGCATTGAGCCTTCTAATCCACCCAAAAATGTGTTTTATCACAATCAAAAATTAATTAATGCACCCCATATATCTTTATATGTATGCTACTATCCACTCAAGTGAATGATCCTCTATCCTCAGTTAACCCTTTCTGGAATTGCCCTTACACCCCACCCAGAGGTGATTTTCTTTGTTTATTCTGGATCTAATCAAGTCAGTAATCAAGATTAATAATCACAGAAATCATCAGTTCAATTGGAAAAAATAGAAAAGTGAAATGAATACTTGCAGCAGAAGTCTTTGAAAGTGTTCTGTGCAATAATTTATTGTATACACTTTATTTTGAGCTTAAGTACAACATAAAATTGATCAATTATCTTCAAATATACGTGCAATTTTAATAATTTTGAGCATGTTAGATCTGTCTTCTCTATAGAATAAAGTTTTTCTAAACTATACATTCTGAAAAAATTATATACATTCAAGAAAGACTATATAAATTGGTAGTTTTGTCTATTGACTACAAATTATATTTTTAAAAAAAACATTAAGTATGACATCATTAGTTGTAATGCTAAATCAAAGGTGAAAATATATTTATTAAATGTATCTGTAATAATCTGTTACTAATTCATGTGTTTACTTTGTTATTCATTTAAAAATTAAAGAATAAGTAATAAACTATTCTAAATTAGAATCAGCCATGTACGTTTTATTAAACCTCAGTCATAAGAAATCACAGCTTTATACATTTTTGTCACTAGTAACTTAAAGGAAACAAAATATAATTGTTTTAATGACTTATTAGTGTTACAAATTTGGAGGCTTGCCACATGCAGTAGTAAGTTTTAATTCACATTTTGCTTTGGCTTTGTAGGTTCCTCTGGGCTTTTAAAAAACTGCACCCACTGGTTCACTAGTATCGTGGGAGTATCCAAACACTGCCACCATTATCAGGCCAAGAACCTGTGGCTAAGTCAGGCCATAGACCTGACTTAGGGGAGAGGATAGGGCTATCACTCTGCCAAATATAATCTACTACTAAGCTGACCCCTAGTGACTTATAGTTATAGCCATGGATTAATATTTCTCTCAACCTTTCATTGGAGAAATTTCTGGGTACAGTGACCAACCAACAAAGAAGCCTAAGGTGTAGAGGATATCGACTGAGGAATGAATAGTCCTGAATGGAATAACTGTATCACAGCTCTTCCTCCCAAGGCTCAGGGTCATTTTAAAATCAGAGACAGAAAGACTGTAAGAGGCAGAGGGGGTAGAAAAAGAGGTTTGGTTTGGTTTGTTTTTTTGTATACAGAATAGCAGTTGCCCACGTGAAGAGTGGTTATGACCACCTCAGTCATCTGTGGACCTAATGACAATTCTTAGATGTGGGAGGGAAAGTCAATTTTAAGAGTGTAGCCCTGAAATTCGACAACTGTTGGAAGGCCAGACATCTAAGAATACATGAGCATCAAACTGGACTTAAAGGGATTCTTTTTTAATGAGCATACAAAATTAGCTATGTTGGAATGTGGTGGATCTGAGAGGAGTTGGGGGACCAGAATAAATCATAAAAAAATATTATATGAAATTCTCAAAGAGCTAATAAAGAAAAAAGTAAACTTGCATGGCCCTTGCTTCCTCTAATGTGAAACCTGGATCTTGTGTTCTTTCCCAAGAGTACACCTCTATCTATTGGAGACTTCTTATTCCATCAATTGCAAGGGGTACTTCCCCTTCATGTTTCTACTTTTTAATTTTTTGTTTCTATTTTGTAAGTTTTATGTCAAATAATTCTCTGTTAAGGTGCAAAAGCAAAACAGCATAGTGCTGCAGGATATGTGGCAGCATTTCTAGATTCTATCCATTAGATACAGAAAAGAACTGCAGTTTCAACAATAAAAGTTGTTTACAGACGTTCTGTAACACTATTCGAGAGGCAGATAACATGAGCCAGTTCAGCTTCATAATGACCATCACATGACAAAACACAAACCGACCCGAAAACAACAGCAATGTGAAGAATTTAACCACCGTTTCTAGGTAATCAAAATCTGGACCAGAAACGCAGTTAACTTGCAATTAATAATTATGTTCACAAACATCCTGTTTCCAGAATATCCCTGAAGACCGAGAAAATGAACTTCAATTTGTTTATCTTCAAATACAGTGGAGTTTGATTTTATGATAAATCAGACAGCCCTGAAATGAATAGCTATCAGGTGCAGGATATTATTACAGTAATTTATAACACATAACACAAACAACTCTTCTAGAATGATGAATTATCTTTCTAATGATGGTTCTATCATAATAGATCAATTACTAGACATGTGAAAGATGAATACAATTAGGCTATTTGATTTTTAGTATAGAAAATTGTATCAAAATGGTTTCATACTCTTTTTTTTACTTTCTATTGTTATGTCTTAATGCACATAAACCACTCTTATGTATTTTATTATCTAATTCTGTTTTCAACAAAAATGCAAATGTATAAAAGTACAATTCTTTGCAAGTATGAAATACTAAGATATTGTATCTCTTAACATTACTTTGAATGTAATAGGGTCACAGTGGCCCCTATTTCTGGTGTTTATCCTTTTTATAATATATTCTTTTGTGTAACATGTGAAGAAATTTAACTACTATTTCTAGGCTAATCACGGGCTGCAGCCCAGAAAATATAGCTTTGTGAGATTATCTGAAGTAGGAAAAAAAAAATCACCCTAAATTTACATAATACCATCTAGGGATAGACCAGATGATCAGATAAAAAAACAGAAAAAGAAAACCTTTCTTGCATGTTTATCGTCATTCTTGCTGGCAAGTTCATCTATCCTGTTTCTGCTATATTCCTTTTTGGTTTTGCTTGTTTGTTTGTTTTTGTCTTTGTTTTTTGGTATTAGAACCAGCTTTCTCAGTCTTTCACCACAGGATGAAGACCAACAACTCTCCAAGAATCGTCTAGGCCTTTAGCGTTAGATTGCAACTACTTAGACATCAAGGCTCATGAACTAAACAGGTACTGTGGTCTTGGCCTTTCCAGTGTGAGGCAACTATTCTTGGACTACCTGGACCATGTTGTATAATCCAATCTAAAAAATTCCTTTTTAATATATGCATATTCATTCTATCAGTTCTCTCCTTTAGAGAATTCTGTCTAATCCAGCGAGTTCATCCAAAATTTATCATCTAGAGCTAGAATTTATTTTAGATATGAATTCACCATTATAGCTTATTTAGATTTTTTTTAAAAAAATTCAGTGATGTATAGACTTAATATATTAATAGGGCAAAAAAAAATTACCAACAAAGTGAGGATATTTTAGTACCAGGTAGAAAAATTGTATTTCCGGTTTTCAAAGTGATTATAATATAGAGAAGAAAAGAAACACAGAAGCAGATTGTTTCAACAAGTATATGTTTCTATTTTAGACTTGTAGAAAACAGATCTGGGAAAGGCAGTATAGCTATGTACACTTTTCTTCACAAAATGGTTGTGAAGTGGGACTCACCAGTCTGAAAGAATAAAGAAACATGTGCTAGGAAATTTATTGATAGTAGCAACAACAAATAGTCATTTTATAATAGGAAGCAGGGCTTTTTCTCCATTTATTATTTTTTCTTAAGGCCTTCAACAATCCAACAATACAGACATTAACTTCACTTTATAAATGAAAATATTGGGAGTTTAGGTAACAGTTTTTTAGTGATATAGAATTCCTCTAATGTTTCTCAGTGTTTTTACAATAATAGACCCCCAGTTGAGAGATATTCTACTGACTCTTTTTCTGACATTTTCTACTTATATAATCTTCACCTTTCCTCTTCTTCCCACCAGATAATGATTCTTCCAGTTACATTTTTTTTGAAGTATCAAACGTACACTTAGATTTTTCAAACACCTACTTTATTTAAAGTTCTTAAGCTCCTTTACCAGCCTTTCAATACCCAGATCCTAGGTAGGAGATTAGTGGGGAAAAGAGGCGATAGACTGTAAAAATGAAGGAAAAACCCAACCATTCTACTTTGCCAATAAAAACTCAGGAGCCAGAGGCTGGAGTGAAAACCAGCTAGCTCAGAGAGGGAGAGAAAGTAACCAGCTAACCTTCCTTCTCAGCTCAGGTCTTAATGGAAAAAAAAAAAAAAAACCCAAAAGGCTCACTAGCTCAGCTGGTAGCCCAGGAGCAAAAGGCCTACATACAAAAAAAAAAAAAAAAAAAAAAAAAAAAAAAAAAGCCAAGGGCATTGCTAGCTCAAAGCCCAAAAAAATCCTGAGCTAAAGGCAGACCTTGAGCTACTAATAGCCCTTTCTTTTTCTCCAGGCTGCCTAAAATACCCATCAGCTCAAAGTCCCTCCTGCTCTTTAATCTCTGTCAGCTAGTTTCTAGCTCCGCCTCTTGATCTAGGATTACCTTTATTAGACACAGTACACAGAGAGCTCTTGGATTAAAGGTGTGTTCTAGGAATGTGTGAAACACACCATAATCGCCTGTTTAAAATAAACGGAATGTTCTTGGATTAACAGTCTGTGATAGGGCTCAAATATCCTGCAACAGTAGACCTCTTTTACCTACTTCCTGATGATAAGGGTCAGTGGGTTCTTTGGGAATTACCAAACTCAGTCGTCAGGATACCAGCAGTCTAGCAAAGCAGCAGTAGCAACACACAGCAGAAGAAGACTAGAGTCTACCCAAATGACATGAGTCCACCGACGCAGCATGAGCCTTTCCCTCTATGAGGACCAGTGAAGGATGAACCGAAGCATTACAAAAGAGATGCAGAAAGCGTTCTCTCTCTGTCTGTGGCCTTCTTCTCAAAGTCCACACTAGGATGTTTTACAGCTCATAAAAACCACTCCCATCCCAAGAGGTAGCTTTTAGCTGACTAACATCTTGAGCCCTCTTGTGGGAGCTGTTTTCTGCAGGGGGTAGGAGGGGCATCCTATTTTCTACAGGATAAAAACATTCCCATATCCAAAGCTTGAGGCCAAAACAAAAAACATATTCACATGAAACATTTGAGTTTCCAAAGGAACCAGGAAATTCCACTTCAACCAAGCGTTCTGTATATAACTTCTGGGCTACATACACATACGTACATACACACACACACACACACACACACACACACACACACTCATGCACAAAACAAATGTTAAGTGATTACTTAGATAATGTCCATTGAACCATCTTTGGCAATTTACACAGAAATACACTTAGAAGTGAAAGTGCTCACTAAGTGGTGAAGGAGTGTTTAGGGCCATTGTAGGAGAAACACTGCAAAAGACAATTCATATGTCTTCTTAGAAAGAACTCTGTATTTCTGTGGGTATGACGGCTTTAACACTGGGAATGGAAATCGGGGCTCTACACATGCTGGGCAAGTCTGATATCACCGAGCTTCCATCTCAGCACTTAATTGATTCTTACTCATGATCATTTTAGAAAAATAACAAAAAATAAATAAATGATGAAGATAGAAATATAGAAAACAGAGAGATGATAGATTATAGATAGATGATAGAGATTTATAGGTAAACAATTGTTATTGTACTTATGAAACTTAAGAAGATGTTTTAGGAAAGCAATCAGCTGATCGCTACCAGCAATTATTGCTTACTTCGGCAATATGTTTTTCTTGGTGAAATGGTTTACTATGGTAAGTTCTCAAAAACTTAACTCTGCGTATGTGTGTTTGTACATGTGTGCGCGCATGCATGCCTAGGTTCGTGTACCTGCCTGTGTAAAGGTGAATGCACATATGGCACCGCACTTACGTAGAGGTCAGAGTGTTGAGACAGCTTAAGGTGTTAGTTCTTGCTTTCTGCCTTGGTTGAGAAATGTCTCCTTTTACTTAGGTCTAAGCTTTGTCTTTCTGGTTTTTGTTTCCACAAACTCTTTTGAGCTGGTTATATTCTAATTAAGACTGTTTTGAGACATTTTATGGATTAGTTTTGTGGAGCAATAAGGATTCAAAAACAATTAGCTTTCAGAGGCCATCTGTGGTAGGCTCCTGTCCTGTTCCTTGTCTTCTACTTCCGATGTCTACCCTGGTTGCCCTTCTGAATCAGCATCTTCCCTAGGGTCTTCCTTGTTGTTTAACTTCTTTAGCACTATAGATTTTAGTATGTTTATCCTATATTATTTGTGTAATATCCACTTATAAGTGAGTATATACTGTGTGTGTCTTTCTGCTTCTGGGTTACCTTGCTCAGGATGATCTTTTCTAGTTCCATCCATTTGCCTGCACATTTCATGATTTCCTTGTTTTTAATTACTGAGTAGTATTCCATTGTGTAAATGTACCAAAATTTCTGTATCCATTCTTCGGTTGAAGGACATCTAGGCTGTTTCCAGATTGAAGCAGATGCTAAGACTCACAGCCAAACTTTGGGCAGAGTGCAGGGAATCTTATGGAAGAAGGGAGAGATAGAAAGACCTAGAGGGGACAAGAGTTCCACAAGGAGACCAACAGAGCCAAAAGATCTGGGCTCATGGGGTCCTGCAAAGACTGATGAATCAACCAAAGACCATTCATGGAGAGGACATAGACCCCCTACCCAGATGTAGCCCATGGGCAGCTCGGTCTCCATGTGGGTTCCCTAGTAAGGGGAGCAGGGTCAGTCTCTAACATGAACTTGGTTGCCTGCTCTTTGATTACCTCCCCAAGTCTGGGTGGCCTTACTAAGCCACAGAGAAAGAGGATCCAGACAGTCCTGATGAGAACTGATAGGGTAGGGTCAGATAGTAGGAGATGAGAACCTTCCCAATCACTGAACTAAGGGAGGGAGATATCAAGGGAAGAGGGAGGGAGAGTGGGACCTGGAGAAGATGGGGGAGGGGGCTACAGCCAGGATACAAAGTGAATAAATTGTAAATAATAATAAATTAAAATTTAAAAAATTAGCTTTCACTCATAGTGAATTATATAATGACCTTCTGAAATATTTTCATGACTTAATCCCTAGAAATTGAATATGACCTTTTTTGAAATTTAAAAAATAAACTCACCCCTTGTCTGGGCATCTTGGGAGAGCTGGCTCCGAAGAAGTGAAAGTAGGAAAGCTGACCATACCACCAGCCAGCTGCAGGACTCAGGACAGCAGGCTCTGCTCCTAGCCTGAGCAGCACAGTAGACCTGACTCTGGTGACAGGGACACAGGCAAGCCAGCCCTGAGGGTATAAGCGTGGGAGAGCTAGCCCTCCACTTGTCTACCATGGGTGATGTGAATGAGGGAGAGATGTCCTCCCCTACCCTTGCTTCTTGCCACCTATGACAGATGCTGTAAGTCTAGGATCATAATGTGAGGTCTTCTTGGACTAGGTAGGTGAACCATAAATCTAATGACAAGTGTACTTATAAAAGGAAAAAGGGAAGAACACAAAATCATAGAATAAAAAGTCATCTGAGGACAGAACAGAGATAAGATGGTTTCTAGACCAGTAAGAGAATATGTTTCTGAAGCTTACACCGGAACTTTGTTAAGTTCTATGACAACCACTGGAAACTAATGTATTTGTCATTCTAAATTTTCATAAAGAATTCTAATACAACATTAATCTTCCTCATATATATAAACCTGAACTTAATATTGTTGCCAAAGCTTGTAAAACAATCAAAAAATATAAAGAAAAGAAGAGATACCTTTTCGGAGAAAAGTTCAAAGAATCCATAAACATCCAATTCTTGAAGAAATATCTAAACTAAACCAGTCACAATGGACAATGGACAATACAGAATGGCCAGAAAACAAATACCATTAGAAATATCTTTTGTTATTGGCCTTTGAATATTGCATTTTTTCACAAACAAATGCTCAATTGCTTTATTCCACAGCGTTACTTCCACAGTTGCTTCTTTTTCTTGAGAACCTGCCAAGAAGCAAGTTAAACATAGAGGGTTTTATTTTGTCATTAATTCCTAAAAGTACATTTCCTCACGGCAAGGAAACCATGTATGACAGCAGAAACCATTGGTCTCACAGCATCACAGGTCCAGAAACAGAGAGCACATGAGTTGATCCAGCCATAAAACCTGAAGGCTCTTCCCCCAATGAAGCACCTCCTTTAGCAAAGGTTATGCAAACTTTCTAAAATAGTGCCACCATAATATCATGGTCATTTCCATTAAAACTGTGGCATACAAGCAAAATAGAAAATAATCCTATCCTTAGGCAAAATGTCTTTCCCACAGAGATGAGAAAGTTCATGTGATTTTATTTTTATAAATCAATAGTACTTTGTTGACAGATTTAAATATTTTGCAGTTTATATTAAAGATCAGAAGGATAGTGCCATGCTGAACATCAGAAACTCAGGGTAACACTAAGAGAATCAAGAAAGTGATGGACAAAATGGAAGAGGAAGAGAAACAGAAGGATGTCAGTACAATGAAGAGAGAGAGAACTGGAGACTTGAGGGTAGTGAGGAATAGCCTGATGTGAGTACCTGCTGATGGCATCTAGGACTATGGCGGGGTCCTGGCCTATGCTGCCACCTGGGGGCCACATCTGGCTTTATGACCCTGCAGAAGCAGGAGTCTGGTAAGACCAAAGCAGGCAGACATCCCTGATCTGGGCGACTGCCCAGGAACATGTTGATGTCTGAGGGCTATACAGAGCTGGCCTCACCCCTTGTCTGGGCATCTTGGGAGAGCTGGCTCTGAAGAAGTGAAAGTAGGAAAGCTGACCATACCACCAGCCAGCTGCAGGACTCAGGACAGCAGGCTCTGCTCCTAGCCTGGGCAGCACAGTAGACCTGACTCTGGTGACAGGGACACAGGCAAGCCAGCCCTGAGGGCGTAAGCGTGGGAGAGCTAGCCCTCCACTTGTCTACCATGGGTGATGTGAATGAGGGAGAGATGTCCTCCCCCACCCTTGCTTCTTGCCACCTATGACAGATGGAAGCGCTAGCCCTGTCCCTTACTGGCTGCAACACTCAGGAGAGTGGTCCCTGTACCTTGCCTGGACAGCACAGTAGAACTGGCCGTGGACATGTAAATTTCTGGCGAGCCAGGCCGAAGGATGTGAGCACATCGTAGGAGAGCTCTTGTCTGCTGTGCAGTGGCGTAGATGAGGAAAAGATGCCCTAATCTCCCTAATCCCTCACCACGTAAGGCAGGGTGGAGAGCTGGCCCAGGCTCATGGAAGTGGGAGAACTGGGCCAGCCCCTCTCCTGCTGCAGCTCTCAGGAGAGGAGGCCCTCTGCCTCACCTAGGCTTCACAGTACCGTTGGCCCTGATGACAACAGCAAGGATGAGCCAGCACTGAGGTCATGAGAGTAGGAGAGCTAGCTCTTCCCTTGCTGGCAGTGGCATTGGATGAGCCAGCCAGGGCAAGGCAGCAGAGCTCGCCATTACTGTGGGTTCAGGAACGCTGGCAGGCTGACCAGCTCAGATACCTCCCAGGCCCACCCAACATCGACCCAGGCAATGAACTGCTGGAGTACATGAAGTTGACAGTCCTACAGACCCACAACTACAGGATCTCCAGGACACAGGGAATCAACAGGATACCTTAGAGGAGTCCTAGTGAGGCTCCAGTGTTGATAGTGTAGCATAAGCCAGAGGCCTTGTACTAGGATCAGACCAATGAGTCATTGAAATGAACATTTGCAAGGAAAGAATGTGGACAAAAGGGATATACTGTGGGACACACTGCGACACATAGAGCTTTCACAATGAGATTTTTTTTCCTCTGTTCTTGGGTTGGGGGAAGGTTGCAAGGGTGGAAGGCAGGTACAATGAGGGGAAGGAGAATAGGATTGTGGTGCACAGTGTGAAATTCACAAAGAGCTAATGAAAAGGGTTTTTTTTTTTTACTGTAAAAGGAGAAAAATACCCATTAACACTGGCAGAGTTCCTAAAGTACAAGTATTTTATATTTTTTAATACATCAAATTAGCTTACTGAAGAACAGAAAGGTTTTTTCATTCTCCTATTGGCCGTGTCCTTTGCCTTACAGAAGTTTTTCAGTTTCATGAAGTCGCATTTATTAATTGTTGATCTTAGAGCCTGAGCTGTTGGTGTTCTGTTCAGGAAGTTGTCTCCTGTGCCAATATGTTCAAGGCTGTTTCCCTTCTTCTTTTTTCTATATGATTTAGTGTATCTAGTTTTATGTTGAGGTCTTTGATCCACTTGGACTTGAGTTTTGTGCAGAGTGATAAATATGGATATATTTGCACTCTTCTATATTCATATATCCAGTTAAACCAGCAACATTTGTTGTGTATACTATCTTTTATCCATTGTATGGTTTGGTTTCTTTGTGAAAAATCAAGTGAAATGGTGTGTGAGCTTATTTCTGGGTCTTTAATTTGATTCCACTGATCAACCTGTCTGTTATTATGCCAATATCTTGTGGGTTTTATTACTATTACTCTGTAGTAGAGCTTGAAATCAGGAGTGGTGATACCTCTAGAAATTCCATTATTGAAAAGGATGGTTTTATCTATAAATTTTCACCAATCCTACATCTAACAGAAAGCTCATGTCCAAAATATATAAAGAAATCAAGCAATTAAACACCAACAAACCAAATATCCAGTTAAAAGTGGGGTACATCCCATTTGCCTTGCTGAGTGAGGATTGATCATCTTACCCAGGGTCCTCCTTCTTGCTTAGCTTCTTTAGGTGTACAGATTTTAGTATGTTTATACTATATTATATGTCTAATATCCACTTATAAGTAAGTATATGCCATGTGTGTCTTTCTGCTTCTGGGATACCTCACTCAGGATGATCTTTTCTAGATGCCACCATTTACCTGCAAATTTCATGATTTCCTTGTTTTTAATTACTGAGTAGTATTCCATTGTATAAATGTACCACAATTTCTGTATCCATTCCTCAGTTGAGGGACATCTGGGTTGTTTCCAGGTTCTGGCTATTATGAATAAAGCTGCTACAAACATGGTTGAGCAAATGCCCTTGTTGTGTACTTGAAAGGGAGAAAACAGGGAACAGGACAGGAGCCTACCACAGAAGACATCTGAAAGACTCTGCCCAGTATCAAAGCAGATGCTGAGGCTCATAGCCAAACTGTGGGCAGAGTGCAGGGAATCTTATGAAAGAAGGGGGAGATAAAAAAAAAAAAACCTGGAGGGACAGGAGCTCCACAAGGAGAACAACAGAACCAAGAAATCTGGGCACAGGAGTCTTTTCTGAGACTGATACTCCAACCAAGGACCATGCATGGAGATAATCTAGAACCCCTGCACAGATGTAGCCCATGGCTGCTCAGTCTCCAAGTGAGTTCCCTAGCAAGGGGAATAGGGACTGTCTCTGACATGAACTCAGTGGCTGGCTCTTTGATCACCTCCTCCTGAGTGGGGAGCAGCCTTACCAGGCCACATGGAAAGACAATGCAGCCAGTTCTGATGAGACCTGATAGGCTAGGGTCAGATGGAAGGGGAGGAGGACCTCCCCTATCAGTGGACTTAGAGAGGGGCTTGGGAGGAGATGAAGGAGAGAGGGTGAGATTGGGAGGGAATGAGGGAGGTGGCTATAGCTGGCATAAAAAGTGAATAAACTTTAATTAATATAAAAATAAAAATAATTAAAAACAAACAAAAAAGTGGGGTACAGAGCTAAAAAGAGACTTCTCAACAGAGGAATCTCTAATGGCTGAGAAGCACTTAAAGAAATGTTCAACGTCCTTAGTCATCAGGGAAATGTTAATCAAAACAACTGAGATTCCATCTTACACCAGAATAGCCAAGATCAAAATCTGAAGTGACAGCCCATGCTGGTAAGAGTGGGGAGCAAGTGGAACACTCCTCCATTGCTGGCAGGAGTGCAAACTTGTACAACCACTCTGGAAATCAATTTAGTGCTTTCTCAGAAAATTGGGAAGTTTTACCTCAAGACTAGTTATACCATTCCGGAGCATATACCCAAAAGATGTTCTAACATACCACAAGGACACTTGCTCAGCTATGTTTGGATCAGTTTTATTCATAATAGCCAACAATCTAGATGTCCCTCAACCAGAGGAAGAAAATGTGGTACACTTATACAACGGAATACTACTTAGCTATTAAAAATAAAGACATCGTGCAATTTGCAGTCCAATGGATGGAACTAGAAAATACAATCCTGAGTGGGGTAACACATACCCAGAAAGACCCACAGGGCATGTACTTACTTATAAGTAGATATTAGCCATAAAGTACAGGATAACCATACTACAATCCACTGACCCAAAGAAGCTAAGGAACAAGGAGGATCCAAGAAAGGATGCTTAAATCTCACTCAGAAGAAAAAATAAAATAGACAACAGAAGTAGATGAAGGGAGAGAAGCTGGGAAGAGGAACTGGACAGGTCAAGTACAGGGAGGAATGAGGTAGAGAAAACTGGGAAAGAGAACTGAAATCAGTGGTCAGCTCTGGGAGGAGCCAGAAATCTAAGACAAGGAAAACTCCCAGGAATCCATGAGGGTCACCCTAACTAAGACTCCTCACAGCAGGGGATATAGAACCTGAAACAGCCACCTTTTGTAACCAGGCAAGACTTCCAGTGGTGGGTGGGGATAACAACCCACCAACAAAACCTTCTACCCCATATTTGTCCTGCCGATAATAACCAACCAATTACTGGTCCAACTTGAGACGGATCTTTGAGGGAGAGCCAGCCCCTGACACTATTAATGGTATTCTGCAGACAGGAGGCTAACATAACTGTCCTCTGAGAGGCTTCACCCAGCAGGTGATGGAAACAGATGCAGAGACACACAACCAAACCTAAGGTGGAGCTCAGAGAATCTTGTGGAAGAAGGATTGAAGGAACCAGAGAGGGCAAGAACACCACAAGAAAACCTACAGAATCAACAAACCTGGACCCAGAGGTGCTCACAGAGACAGAACCACCAACCAAAGAGCAATCATGGGACAGACCTAGGCCCCTACACATTTATAATAGATGTGCAGCTTGGTTCTCATGTGGCTCTCCTAACAACTGGAGCAGGGGTTTGTCTCTGACTTTGTTGTCTGCCTTTGGATCCCTTTCCTCTAACCGGGCTGCCTTATCTAGACTCCATAGAAAATGTGCCAAGTCCTAGTTCAACTTGATATGCCAAGGTAAGCTGATAACCATGGGAGAAAGGAAGGGGAGAATAAGGGTAGAGGAGGGGAAGGGAAAGGTAGAGAAAAGGAGAAGAGAAGGTAGGGTGAAGCCACAATTGGGATGTAATTAATTAGTTAATTAATTAGTTAATTAATTAAAAGAGTGATTCTTATTTTCCTATTCGTTATGATTTCCCAATAGCACCTCACTAAGCATTGGGACTTGAAGAACACTTCCCCCACCGAGGCCAGAATTTTGGCTGAATGTAGCTTGTGCAGGTTTTCTGGATGTGAAGACAGCATGTGTGAGTTCATGAATATAATAACCTATCATGGCTGAAAAATGGTATTTGGTATTTTACAACATGCTCTCTGTCCTCTGATTCTTGCATTCTTTCAGTCTTCTCTTGCATAATATTCCTTGAGCCTTGTGGGTCAGAGAGGTTGATTTAGGACCAAGCACTCGTTCTCCAGTCTTTGATTAGTTGTTCTCTGCATTGAGTGTTCCCCTTTTGCAAAACAGAATTGTTACTGACTAACTGGATGTATAGATATAAACACAAATATTTAGAGAACAATTTGATAGCATGGCCATTTACCAGAAAAGTGAATGAAAGTTCTACCCCAAAGCCAATGACCTCACCACTCATGGGATTTTTCACCAGGCATAAAATTCTCTCCTGTGGAGCAGGCCTCAGAACCAGTCAGAGAGCAGTTAGTTACACCATAATAAACATACCAGTATTTCATTGGTGAGCAAGTCTTGCTAGCAGGCCAGTATAGTAGCATACAGGGCTCAATGGTAGGTAAGATCATTGATATATTAATGTCCTTATGGTTTGGGTTTTTTGTTTGTTTGTTTCATTTTGCCAGATTCCTGTATATACCTTATAACAGTGTGTAAACTACAAATATGGAGGCAAATTTTACAAAGATCCAAATTTGAAAGAAACATTTCCCAAATGGCATTTCCCCTTAATGTCTTTTAAAATCTATGGTACCATTTTGCTTCTTGTTAAGCATCTAGAATATAAATAAAAGCTATCCCTCAACCAATGTATCTATTGCTTCACCTTGATCCATGCTACCAGTGTCATGCATAATTCATTGTAGTGCACCTTATCAGAAACAGGAATTTTAAATTATTTCATGCTGATCTTTGCCAAACGAATTTCCAGAAGAGAGCATACAGTGGCTTAATTAGATATGTCTGGTTAATACATAATAAGAAAATGAGACACATTTAGAAAAAACGGTTTGGACACTATCTCCCTGTTGATATTTAAACTGACTAGCCATTCACCTTGTGAACACACAGGATATTATGAAAAACACGGAACCCTTAGCCACACATGGCTATTTCCATTTAAATAAAGTTTTTAAATATATTGTTAAAAATTCAGCCTTCAGTTTGCTTGAGCCACCGTGATCATCCAGTAGGAGTTGGAGGGCAATGGCTTCCAAACTGGAACGCACAGACACAAGTGCTACAGGAAGTTCCATGGGACAAAGGCACTGTGAAGAGCAAAAGCACTCTCTTTTATTGTCTCTCATTGTTTATGTCAGAAAATGAGAAACAACCGCATTTTCTGTCCTAAGATTAAATGATATCAACTTCTCCTTGGTGCTTAAAGCAGTTCATACTCTTTCAAATGTAGTTTTCAAATTGCACTTTGCTGAAATGACCCCTGAAATTATAGCTAAAATAGTCTGGCAGAACCTATAATTGTTTTCTGGCAGTAGTGTATAAAATAATATTAAACTATTTACAATGATTAAAATTCCCTCAACAAATTTATACAGAAACAATTCTCAGAGGTAACTGCTGTGAGTTGCCATTGCTGTTCTGTTCATATGGCCCTGCTTTTGGCCAATTTGAAATGAAAGAGCCAAGAAGCTCATTTTCTTTGACGAGAAATTCACAAAATAAAACCTCCTTTATCTTTTGCTCATTGTCACCAAAAATAAATAAATGATACAAATGATTCTTTCACTGGTTGTAAAAGTAGAACCAGAAATTATGTGAAGTTGGGGGTTATTGAATTATTCATGAGTTCTGATTGAATGGGATGATTATCTCTGGACTTACAAGATAATAAATACTGTCTGGATAGTGTTTTAGTGAAATCGTGTCAGGGAGAAAAGATGAAAAGCAGCAGACTCCTTCACAAACTTGAGCCTAATGAAGGAGAGAAGCACTTGTTCACATATATGCACATGTGTGTTTGTGGGGGGTGCATACAGACATGTGTCTGTGAGTCCATCTGCAGGTGTGAAGAGTCTTCAGTGAGTCTCATCATCGGCCCTCTCTGAAGTCTTTAAGTTTCTCATGCAACCTAGTAGGATGCTATGGAGGAGCTCAGTTGCCTGAAAACCTGCAGCTACTTTTTCATTTCTTTCTCTGCTGTCATCTGTCACACGGCGTATGAATGATTTTCAGAAAATTCTGATCAAAATCACTAAATGGTTGTGCTGTGTAATCGTTTGCCACTGAACAGTCAAATAATCTTAAATTATAGACCAGTGGGTTTTCCCAAGATTGATTTCAAAGAATGAACTTTCCTGAATTTATTATCACCATAAACCACAAAGAGTATTGAAAAGTGAAGATTAAGGTTGTGCTCCCGAAGGCAATCACAGAAAGATGGGCTTTTGTAGAAGGTCTGAATGCATGGACATAAATAAATTCGACAATTGGTTTCCGAGAAAGGGGTGGAGTATGTTACAAAATATATTTATAGGTTAATAGTTATAGAAATAGAGAAGAATCTGTTAGCATTAAGGAAAACCGTTATTGATTGCTGGTTTGTTTAACAAAAGACAATTGCCTTTTCTTTTTATAGAACAATATTTTTCTTAGAAGTAATATAGAGTCTATTAGTAGTATAAAAACATCAAACAAAAAGCCAATTAGCAACACAATACTTCGTAAAATTTGCACTGACCAACAATCTATTAGACAGTTTACTCACACCTTTTACAGACATTTTTCATCCTCTAACATAACTAATCACGCAACTTAACTAAGCGCTGCTTTGAAAAAGGAAAAGAAGCTGGAATTAACATGTGCAAACTGTCTAGTAGAATGGGTGTGAATACTATTTTAATACCATTTTAACAGTGCCATTTTCACCCAGCTGTTGCTTTTTTCTTTATAATGGGAATAGGTAGAGGGCAAGTGAGGGGTCTGTTGTTCTTGTTTGGGTTTGGTTCAATTGAGTAAACTTGCTTTTTCAGCTGATATAGCTAATCTATGCATGAATTTTGCTATATTTTTGTATAGACTTCCAAAGAGTTTTATTCTTAGGTTGAAGAAGCCTGTCAGTGGTGGGTATTCTATTTGCGAGTGCTGATGTTTCTCCCACTTTCTTTTAGAAACAGGCGGTTCCCACTTCAAAGACTAGGAATGAGATACTTTGTCTCTCTTCTTCCTGGAAATATGAACTACATATTTCCCTGGTGCTTTCCACTTGTTAGCATGTTTGGTGCCCACCTGACAGTCCAGCCATGTTCTAATTCCTCAGGGTCACTACAGTTAGCAGAATATCCACAATCAGCCTGTCCCCGATACAGCTCTTTGCACTTGGCTTCCCTGTTCCTGCGTTCTGTGATAGGCAGCACACAAGACAGATTTGTAGATCAAAGGCAGTGCCTGTGGATACAACCAGTGGCAGAATATAAGTTTCTTTGCCAGCATTCAAAATAATTTGCTGTTAGTGCTGTTGAGAAAAAAAATAACATTTTAGAAAGAAAATATATGTAACATTTATCTTTGATATGAGATTCAAAAGGAGTCACGTGGAGCTCCAGAAGAACACAGACTAAAGAAAACAACAGCATGAGTTGGAAAACTTCCAGATAGCCCTCACACAGACATTTTTTTTTCTCAACTCTAAAAGTATCATGGATGAAAAACAAAACAGTTTCAAAAAAAAGGTAAAAAAGAATGTGGCTCTGCCAGACTCAACACAGTCACATCATCCTTTGTTCTTTTACAGTGAGGAACTTGGGTTATTTATAATTACAGTTCTAACCTTATGTTTAGTGCTCTGTTTGGGGACCTTGCTTTGGCCATGCTCTTAGAGAGATTCATATTCTATTAGCTTTGTCCCTCTGCTCCTTTCCCTGCTATGAACGCATGTCTTTGCCAGAGTGCTCCCCGCTGCTTTCTTTACAAATAATTGTGGGAAGCATTTCACATGCATATATAAGGGGCGTCCATTTGCATCCCGATATTGAATGCACAGAGCATCTCTAAACCATGGACTCAGTGGAGTCCAGTCACATTTCTGCTCAGAACTGGACACTTGTGCCTTTTTTACCAAAAGCTTTCTTAGTGGTTTTAACAATGCTCTGATCTCTGATCTTGGCAATGCACTGCGTTTGACATCATTTTAAGAGTCAAGGTGTCCAAGTTTATAACATGATGTTCCTTCAGCTTTATAGTCCACTTCCTGTCTTATCAGGACCCAAGTCAACACATCTCCCATTTCAGCAAACCTTCCACTAACCATCAGATGCCTTTTGCTATAACATAGTGAGCTCTAGCTGAAGATCAAGGGAGCTGATAAGACTTTTGACACCAGTGTCAATGTTTTCTATCACTTTTGTTTGCCTCCTGCTGCCAGTTACCAAATGCCTAAATTTTCTCTTTGACCCTCTCTTTGATCTGAAGAGGAATTAACTAAGCAAATCTTGGAATAAGCACAATAGTATATATAATCTAGTAGAACTAATAATAAATTTTGATAATGAATTATAACTTAAGTGAGCAAGCCAGTGTATAAAATGTACACAATTGAAACACACTCTCTAATTATAATGCAGATGTATCTGTTTCTAAAACAATGCAACAGAAGTGAACTGCATGGTCTCTCCTGAGCCCCATTGCCTATCTTCCTAAGGAGGCCTGCAGAATGCCATGAAAATCCAGGTTAAACACCCCCATCCCTCCCCACCTATCTGCTGCCTGCCAGGTCCTCCTAGAGTACAGGTAGCAGAGGTGCGCTGCACCCTGTCCCCAGAGCCCGATCTCCCACCTTCCTGAGGAGGCCTGCAGGACCCCAGAAACATCCAGTCCCCTGCCAGTCATGTCTGACTGAGGTCAAACTGAGCCAGCAGGGATGAGCTGGCTTTGCCCCCTGAGCTCCATTGTCAGGCACCACGGTTATGCCTCCTTTCCCAAGGAGGTCTGCAGTACCCTAGGAACATTTAGGTTCACCTGGGGCACAGCCAGCAGAGATGAACAGCAGGCTATTCCCTGAACCCCATTATCAGGGCAAGGCTCTGCTTGCCTCCTGAGGAGACCTGCTGGTATCAGGAACATCCAGCCAACACCAGGGACAACAAGATGTCTGAAGGGCAGTGTAAAAACACGACCAACAAAAGCCATGGAAATGTGGCACTACCAGAAGCCATCTATCCTGCTACAGCAAGCCCTGGATATTTTAACAGAGCTGAAGCACAAGAAGATGGCCTTAAATCCAAACTTCATAAAGATGGTAGAGGTTTTTAAAAAAGAAACAAATAAACGCCTTAGGAAAATACAAACAGGTGAATAAAATGGTTCAAGACCTGAAAATGGAAGTAGAGGCAAAAACAAACAAACAAACAGAGAGAGAGAGAGTTCTGGAGATGGAAAATGTAAGAAAGAAAACAGGAATCACAGAAGTATGCATCACCATACTACAAGAGATGGAAGAGAAAAATCTCGGGCATAGAAGATACGATAGAATAAATTGATACATCAGTCAAAGAAAATGTTAAATCTAAAAATTCCTGACACAAAACATCCAGGAAATCTGGAGTACTATGAATGATAGGAATAGAAGAAGATTCCTAATTCCAAAGCCCAGAAAATATTTTCAACAAAATCATGGTAGAAAACTTCCCCAACCTGAAGAGATGTCTATAGACATACAAGAAACTGGCAGAACACAAAATAAATTGGAGAAAGTAAAATTATCCTACCACATAATAATCAAACACTAAACGTACGAAACAAAGAAAGACTATTAAAAGCATAAAGGGAAAAAGGCTAAGTAACATATAAAAGCAGATTTATCAACAGAGACTTTAAAACCAGATGGGTCTGGGCAGATAAATTGCAGACTCCAAAAGATCACTGATGTCAGCCCAGACCTCTATACCCAGAAAAACTTTTAATCACCATAGGTGGGAAAAACAAGATATTCCACAGCAAAACCAAATATAAACAATATGTATTCACAAATCCAGCCCTACAGAAGATGTTAGAAGAAAAATTCCAACCAAAGGAGGTTAAGTACACACAATAAAGCAGGAAAAATTAATAACCACCCACCACCAAAACCAAAAGAAGGAAAACACACACAAACTACCAACACTAACACCAACATCAGTATAACAGGAACTAACAATCATTGGGCATTAATATCTCTCAACAGAAATGGACTCGATTCACCCCCCCACACACACCATAAAAGGCACAGGCAACAGAATGAATGTGAAAACAGGATCCATCATTCTGCTGCTTATAAGAAACACCCCTCAGCAACAAAGAAAAATGTTACCTCAGAGTAAGGGCTGGAAAAAGGCTTTCTAAACAAATGGACCCAAGAAGCAAGCTGGAGTAGGCATTCCAATATCTAATAAAATAGACACTCAACCAAAATTAATGAAAAGAGATAGGGAAGGATATTTACTTTATACTAATTAAAGGAAAAATTCACCAAGATGACATCTCAATTCTGAAAGTCTATGCACCATGCACCAAATACAAGCATACCCACATTCATAAAAGAAACATTACTAAAGCTTAAATCACACAGTACTAGAGGAAGACCTTGACACCCTTATCTCACCAATGGACAGGTCCTTCTGGCTTTCATAGTCTCTGTTGAGAAGTCAGGTGTGATTCTGATGGCTTGCCGTCATATGTTACTTGGCCTTTTTCCATTGCAGCTATTAGTATTTTTTCTTTGTTCTGTATACTTACTGTTTTGATTATTATGTGGTGGGAGGATTTTCTTTTCTGGTCTAATTTATTAGGTGTTCTATAGGCCTCTTGTAAGATTATAGGCCTCTCCTTTAAATTGGGGAAAGTTTCTTCTATGATTTTCTTGAAAATATTTTCTGGGCCTTGGCGATGGGAATCTTCTTTTTCCTCTATTCCTCTTATTCTTAGGTTTTGTCTTTTTATGTTGTCTTGGATTTCTTGGACGGTTTTTGTCAGGAAGTTTTTGGTTTAACATTTTCTTTGACGGATACATCTATTTCTTCCATTTATATGTTCCACACCTGATATTTTTTCTTCCATACCTTGTAGTCTGTTGGTCATGCTCACCACTATAGTTCGTTTTCTTCCTTTCCATGATTTCCTCCATTTGTGTTTTCTTTAATTTTTCCAATTCTGTCTTCAGATCTTGAAACATTTTGTTGATTTCCTTCACCTGTCTCACTGTATTTCCCTGTTTTTCTTTCAATTCCTTCACCTATTTGTTTGAATATTCCTCTGTTTCTTTTATTTCTTTCAGTAACTTAATCATTTCCTCTCTGAAGGCCACAAACTTTTTGGCTGTATCTTCTTGTATTTCTTTATAGATTACCATTACTCTGTATGACTTTATCTTCCTCTATTTCCTTATGAATTTTTATTTGTTTCTTCCATTATCCTCTTCATAAGTATAGATATAAGGTCATCTTCTTGAATTTCACTTATGTTAGGGTGTCCTGGGCTACTTGCCCCT
This sequence comes from Psammomys obesus, assembly GCF_907164565.1. Classification (NCBI taxonomy): domain Eukaryota; kingdom Metazoa; phylum Chordata; class Mammalia; order Rodentia; family Muridae; genus Psammomys; species Psammomys obesus. The sequence continues at coordinate 1,233,638 of NW_026596120.1, read as the reverse complement.
GGATAACTGGGTTCTAGATATGCCATAATGCTTAGCCTTTTGTTGGTTGTGGTTTTATGCTGGCCTTTACCCATTTGGCTGTCTCAGATGTGGCTGTTAGTTTCTGGTGGCTGTTGGAATCCTGGGTTGGGGAGAATCCCCTTGGCAGGAAGATGGTTGTTCCTGAAGGAGGCCTCCATAGATTTTGGGTATGGTCAATTGAATGTTGGTATTTCTCAGCAGTTGCCACAGCTCACCTCCGGCGTGTGGACCTGTGTGGTAACTGTGGCTGTTTGGTAGTCAGGAGAGCTATCTGCTCACCAGGAGAAGACCTGGAGACAGCTGCCCAGAAAGAACTGTGGGCCCCAGGGCAGTAGAGACTGGGTTTCCCTGTAGGGAGGAAACAACATAGTAAGGGAAATATGAGGTCCCCAATTTAAAGGAGAGACCTATAATCTTACAAGAGGCCTATAGAACACTTAACAAACATCAATGGACTCAACTCTCCAATAAAAAGACAAAGATTAACAGAATGGATGTGTAAACGAGACTCAAAAATCTGTTGCATACAGAGAACACATCTAAGTCACAAAGATAGACATTACCTGAGAGTAAAGGGCTGGAAGACAGTTTTCCAAGCAATTGGACCCAAGAAGCAAGTAGGAGTAGCCATTCTAATATGTAATAAAATGGACTTCAAACAAAAATTAATCAAAAAGGCCTACATACACATGGAAACTGAACAACTCGCTACTAAATGATAGCTGGGAATCTTATGAAAGAAGTAGGAAATAGTAAGACCTGGAGAGGTCAGGAGCTCCATAAGGAGAGCATCAGAACTAAAAAATCTGGCACAAGGATCTTTTCTGAGACTGATACTCTAACAAAGAACCATTCATGGAGATAACCTAGAACCCCTGCACAGATGTAGCCCATGGCAGTTCATTGTCTAAGTGGGTTCCATAGTAATGGGAACAGGAACCATCTCTGACATGAATTCAGTGGCTGGCTCTTTGATCACCTCCCCCTGAAGGGGAAGCAGCCTTATCAGGCCACAGAGGAAGACAATGCAACCATTCCTGATGAGACCTGATAGAGTAGGATCAGAAGGAAGGGGAGGATGACCTCCCCTATCAGTGGACTGGGGGAGGAGCATGGGTAAAGAGGGAGGGAGGGTGAGATTAGGAAGGGAGGGAGCTACAGGTAGAACACAAAGTGAATAAACTGTAATTAATAAAAATATAAATAAAAAATGAAAAAAGAATCATTAGGTCTTACTTTTAAAACATGTATTATACAAAACTGAAAAATCTAAATATAATGGATAATGTTCATGATAGATACCATTTACCAGTGTTAAATCAAGACCAGGTAAACAATTTAAATAAACCTATCACCCCTAAGGAAATAGAAGCAGTCATAAAAAAAAAAAAAAAAAAAAAAAAGCCCTGGCCCAGATAGTTTAAGCATAGAATTCTACCTTACTTTCAATGAAAAGCTAATACCAATACTCCTCAAACTATCCACAAAGTAGAAACAGAAGGAACATTGCCAAACTCATTCTATGAGGCCACATTCACCCGGATACCTAAAGCACAGACCAATTTCTCTTATGAACTTCGATGTAAAAATACTCAATAAAATGTTCACAAACTGAATCCAAGTACATATCAAAAACATCTTCTACCATGATCAAGTAGGCTTCATTCCAGGGATGCAAAGATGGTTTGATATATGAAAATCCATGGGTGAGGTTTCAAGACAGTGATGGCTGGATGGTTGACTGAGAGGCAGAGGGGAAGGACCCCACTGCTTTTACTTGGGAACCCATATGGAGACTGAACTGCCTATCAGCTACATCTGAGCAGGGGTTGTAGGTCCTCTCCATGCATGGTCCTTGGTTGGTGCATCAGTCTCTGAAGGCCCACCTGGGCCAAGATTTTTTGGCTTTGTTGGCCATCTTGTGGAGCTCCTGTCCCCTCCAGGTCCTTCTACCCTTCCCTTCTTCCATAATACTCCCTGCCTATGAGTCTTGGCATCTGCTTTGATTCCCTATGGTGTGAAGCCTTTCAGAGGACTTCAATGGTAGACTCCCTTCCTGTTCCCTCTCTCTACTGCTTCTGGTATCTATCCTGTTTGCCATTCTGGATGAGATTTAAGCATCCTCCCTAGGATATTCCTTGTTGTTTAGCATCTTTAGAGATTTTAATATGATTGTCCTGTATTATATGGCTAACATCTGCTTATATTATATATAACATATTATATAATACATTATATTATGAACATATTAAATATGATATATAATATGAAAATAGTATATATTATTATATTATATTTTATATTATATTTATTATACTCATGTCTCTCATGCCATGAGCATGGGAGATCTTTCCATCTTCTGTTATCTTCTTCAGTTTCTTTCTTCAGAGACTTGAAGTTTTATTCATACAAGCCTTTCACTTGCTTGATTAGAGATACACCAAAATACTTAAAGGATTTTGTGGCTATTGTGAAGGATGTTGTTGCCCTAATTTTTTTTCTCATCCTCTTTGTATTTTGTGTACAGGAGGACTACTCATTTTTTTCTTAGTTAATTTTGTATCCAGCAACTTTGCTGAAGGTGTTTATCAGCTAAAGGAGTTCCGTCATAGAATTGGGGTCACTCATGTTTACTATCATATCATCTTTGAAGAGTGATACTGTGACTTCTTTTTTTCTGATTTTTATTCCCTTGATTGCCTTTAGTTGTCTTATTGCTCTAGCTATAACTTCAATTATTATATTATAATTATATTATTATATTGAAGAGATACGGAGAGAGTGGGCAGCCTTGCCTTATCCCTGATTTCGGTAAGAATGATTTATTTCTCTCTGTTTACTTTGATGTTGGCTATAGGCTTGCTGTATATTGTCTTTACTATGTTTAGGTATGTGCCTTTTATCCTTGATCTCTCCAAGACTTTAATCATGACTGGATGTTGGATTTTATCAAATGCTTTTTCCACATCTAAGGAGATGATCATGTCACTTTTTTCTTTCAGTTTGTTTATATGGTGATTACTTTGATGGTTTCCATATATTGAACCAGTCCTGCATGCCTGGGATAAAGTCTACTTGGTCATAGTGAATGATATCTTTGATGTGTTCTTGGATTTGGTTTTCAAGAATTTTATTGAGTATTTTTGCTTCAATATTCATAGGGGAGATTGGTCTGAAATTCTCTTTCTTTGTTGGGACTTTGTAAGATTTAGGTATCAAGGTGACTGTGGTCTCATAGAATGAGTTTGGTGATGTTCCTTCCATTTCTATTTTATGGGATAGTTTGAAGAGTATTGGCATTAGCTTTTCTTTGAAGGTCTGGTAGAATTCCACACTGAAACCGTCTGGCCCTGGCCTTTTTTTGAATGGGAGACTTTTCATGACTGCTTCTATTTACTTAAGGGGGATATTGGGCTATCTAAATTGTTTACCTGATCTTGATTCAGCTTTAGTAAGTGGAATCTATCAAGAAAATATGTCCATTTCATTTAGATTTTTAATTTTTTAAAATTTTTAATTTTTTAATTTTGTGGTGTTCTGTCCCCCTTTTCATTTCTGATATTGCTGAACAGTGTTTCTTTGCCTTTTAGTTAGTTTGACTAAGGGTTTTTCTATCTTGTTGATTTTTTTCAAAGAACCAGCTCTTGGTTTCATTGATTCTTTGAATTGTTTTATTGTTTCTAACTTGTTGATTTCAGCCCTGACTTTGATTATTTTCAGCTGTCTACTCCATTCAGGTGTTTCTGCTTCTTTTTTTTTCCCTCCTATGGCTTTCAGGTGAGCTGTTAAGTTCCTTATATAAGATGTTTCAAATTTCTTTATGAGGGCACTTAGTGCTATAAATTTTCCTCTTAGCACTGCTTTCATTGTGTCCCATAAGTTTGGGTGTGTTGTGCCTTCAATTACATTGAATTCTAGGAAATCTTTAATTTCTTTCTTTATTTCTTCCCTGACCCAGCTGTCGTTGAGTATTGAGTTGCTCAGTTTCCACACGTGTATAGGTTTTTTGCTATTTCTGTTGTTGTTGAGGTCCAGCCTTAGTCCATGGTGGTCTGATAGGATACAAGAGGTTATTTCAATCTTCTTGTATCTGTTCAGGCTTGCTTTGTGACTGACTCTATGGTCTATTTTGGAGAAGGTTCCAAAGGTGCTATGAAGAAGGTATATTCCTTTCTTTTTGGGTGAAAAGTTCTATAGATGTCTGTTAGGTCCATTTGATTAATGATCTCTGATAGAGTCATTGTTTCTTTGTTTAGTTTCTGTTTCACTGACCTGTCCTTTGGTGAGAGTGGGGTGTTAAAGTCTCCCACTATTAATTTGTGGGGAGCTATATGTGGTTTGTTTTATTAATGTGTCTTTTACAAATGTTGATGCTCTTGTATTTGGGGCATAGATGTTCGGAATTAAGATATCTTCTTCATAGAATTTTCCGTTAATAAATATGAAATGACCTGCTCATCTCTTTTGATTGATTTTGGTTAAAAGTCTATTTTATTAAATATTAGAATGGCTACTCCTGCTTGCTTCTTGGGTCCGTTTTCTTGGTAAACCATCTTCCATCCTGTTACTCTCAGGTAATGTCTATCTTTTTGGTTGAGGTGTGTTTCTTGTATGCAGCAGAAAGTTGAGTCCTATTTAGGCATCCATTCTGTTAGTGTGTGTCTTTTTATTGGAGAGTTGATTCTATTGATGCTGAGAGAGATTAATGACCAGCAACTGTTAGTTCCTTTTATTTTGATGTTGGTTGTGGTGGTATATTTGTATGTTTGTCTATTTTTACTTTGGCTGTAGTGAAGTTATTGTTTCCTCTGTTTTCCTGGGTGTAGTTAGCCTTCTTGGGTTTATTTTGCCAGTATCTTCTGTAGAGCAGGATTTGTATGTAGGTATTATTTAAATTTATTTTTGTTATTGAATATCTTGTGTTCTCCATCTTTGATGACTGAGAGTTTTCCTGGGTATAGTAGTCTGGGATGACATCTGTGTTCTCTTAGGATTTGTATGATATATGTTCGAGCCTCTCTGGCTATCATAGTCTCTGAGAAGAAGTCAGGTGTGATTCTGATGGGCTTGCTATTATATGTTACCTGGCCTTTTCCCCTTGCAGTGTATTTTTTTCTTTCTTCTGTATATTTACTGTTCTGATTATTATGTCATGGGGTTATTTTCTTTTCTGGTCTAATCTACAAGGTGTTCTGTAGACCTCTTCTATGCTTATAGGGATTTCTTTCTTTAAATTGTGGAAATTTTCTTCTATGATTTTGTTGAAAATATTTTCTGGGCCTTGGAGACAGGACTCTTCTTTTTCCTTTATTCCAATTATTCTTGGGTTTTGTCTTTTCATGTTGTCCTTGATTTTTTGTATGGTTTGTGTCAGAAATTTTTTAGATTTAGCATTTTCTTTAACAGATGCATCGATTTCTTCCATTGTATCTTCTACATCTGACATCTTTCTTCCATCCCTTGAATTCTGTTGGTTATGCTTACCTCGGTAGTTCCTGTTTTCTTCCCTAAGTTCTCCCTCTCCATGATTTCTTCAATTTGTGTTTTAATGCTTCCATTTCCATCCTAAGATTGAACCATTTTGTTAATCTCCATCATCTGTTTGTATTTTCCTGCCTTTCATTCAATTCCTTCATCTCTTTGTTTGAACTTTCTTCTGTCTCTTTCATTTCTTTCAGTGATTTAATTATTTACTCTATTTGACTGTATCTTCCTGTGCTTCTTTATGTACTTTATTTGTTTCCTCTGTTATATCTTCATAAGCATTGATTTAAGGCCATTTTCTTGAGTTTCACTTGTGTTAGGGTATTCAGGGCTGCTTGCCCATGGATAACTGGGTTCTGGAGATGCCATATTGCTTTGGCTTTTGTTGATTTGTTTTAATGCTAACCTTTAACAATCTGGCTATCTCAGGTATTGGCTGGTAGTTTCTGGTGCCTGTTGGCATCCTGGTGGCATGGTGATGTGGAAAATATCCTGGGCAGGAGCTGGCTGTTTCCCAAGGAGCCCTCCTCAGCTTGTTGGGTGTGGTTTCCAAATGGCTGGTGCTTCTCTGGGATTTTGGCAGCTCTCCTCAGGTGTATAATCCTCAGATGTATAGCTAACTGGGCTTCTTGGGAGACCAGAGACTCTCCTCTTACCATGGAAACTCCTGGAGACAGCTGCCTTGCCACTGGCTTTCTTCCTCTGAATTTAATGAGCTGCAGCTGCTCAGACAGTGTGATTTCAAAGTGCAGCCCTCTTGAAGAACCAGGGAGCCCAGAGGTTTGCTTGATCTCACTAGGGAGACAGGTTAAGCTTTGGAGCAGCATCTGGGGCTGATCTGGTGGCTCCCAGGCATCCGCATGTCTGAGGTTGGAGCTCCATGCCCCAGAACCCAAAAGGTAATTAGTGGCCAGTAAACATAGCACACAGGCATGTGGCTAGAGGTTAGAGACCATGAGCCTTCTAGAACCCAGGAACTTCACAGTGTAAGGATTGTTTCCCCCCAATGTGGGGTTTCCTTTCACCCAGGGAACACAATCGCTGCTGTTTTAGGGCCCACAGTTTAGTCTGTTGGTCACTGTGCAGTCACTGCTGCCCTGCTGATGAGACACAGTATGCTATCAGCACCACCATCTTGAATCTTCACTTGATTTTTGACAGAGAATCCAAAACCATACAATGGGGAAAAAAAATCATCCTAATAAGTTCTGCTGGTCTAAATGGTTGTCTGCATGTAAATGAATGCAAAGAGATACATATTTATCACCCTGCCCAAAACTCAAGTCTAAGTGGATCAAAGACCTCAACATAAAACTGGATACACTAAATCTAATAGAAGATAAAGTGGGGGATAGCCTTGAACACTTTGGTACAGGAGATCACTTCCTGAACAGAACATCAACAACTCAGTCAGTAAGATAAAAAATTAATAAATGGAACCTCAGGAAACTGAAAAGCTTCTGCTAACAAAGGAGACCATAAATAAGACAAAACGGCAGCCTACAGAATTAAAAAAGATTTTCACCAATCCTATATCCAACAGAGGGATAATATCCAGAACACATAAAGAACTCAAGAAAATAATCAACACACCAAATAAACCAATTAAAAATGGGGTACAGAGCTAAAAACAGAGAATTCTCAACAGAAGAATCTAGAATAACCCAGAAACAAAGAAATGTTCAATGTCCTTAGTCATTAGGGAAATGCAAATCAAAATGACTCTGTACTTGTCAGAAGGTCTAAGATCAAAAACTCAAGTGATAACACATGCTAGAAAGGATGTGGAACAAGGGGAAACTCCTTCATTGCTGGTAGGAGTACAAACTTATACAAGCACTATAGAAATCAACCTGGCAGCTTCACAGATGATTCGGAATACTTCTACCTCAAGATCCAGCTATACCACTCCTGGACATACACCCAAAAGATGTTCTATCATACCACAAGGACACTTGCTCAAAAATGTTCAGAGAAGTTTCATGCATAATAGCCAGAAACTGGAAATAACCTGGATGTCTATGTCCCTTGACCAAAGAATGGGGGGGGGGGTATATTTATACCATACAATTCTATTCATCTATAACAAACAAGTATATCGTGCAATTTGCAGGTAAATGGATGGAACAAGAAAATATCATCCTGAGTGGGATAACCTAGACCCATAAAGACACACATGGTATGTACTCACTTATAAGTGGATGGTAACCATAAAGTACAGGATAACCACATTACAATCCACATACCCAAAGAAGCAAAGTAACAGGAAGGGCCCAAGTGAGGATACTTGAATGTCACTCAGAAAGGGCAAATAAAATGTAGATCTGAAGAAGATGGAGGGAAGAAACTGGGTGGGAGAGGAGGTGGGGAAAGGAACAGGAATAGAGACAGATTCAGTGGAGAGACTGAGAGAGGGAACAGAAATTGTTGGGGGTCTCTCTGGAATGGGGAAGAATTTGGGGACTGAGACTCCAAGAAGTGGGGAATATGGAGCCTGAAGTTGCCACCTTCTGTAGCCAGAAGTTCTCTGGAACATTTCTTTCTGCTAAGTGAAGTGTGGAAGAACAAATACCAGTACAGCAGTGTCAATCCAAAAAGTGTTGTCTCACTGTCCATGGGCTTCTATAGATCTCATCTCCTCAAAGTCTACCCACAGATGTCTTCAGCTGGCCAAAGTCACGCCCCTAACACAAGACAGCTCTCAGCAAAACATCATGTGCCCCTTCACAAAAACATTACATGGCACAACGAAGTCTTCAAAGAAACCAGAAACTTCCACCTCCTACTTTCTCAGAGGAATTAGAATCCATTATGGTGAGAACACATGGCAACACACAGCAGACGTGGAAGCTGGAGCTGAAGCTTCTTAAACCACAAGCAGAAAGTGGGAGGGGGCAGGGATTCAAAGCATGAGGCCTTAAACTCTCAAAGCCCACTCTCAGGGATGTACCTCCTGTGGCAAATAAATGGGGGAAGGCAAGACTACCCAGAATTACTTCCTGTTTTGTCATTTCAATAAAGAAATAGTTTTCACAAATTTTGTTTAAAATTAAAACTAGGAGTGCTGCCTAATGAGTATGCCAACCAGCTACTGCCTCATAAACCACAGGAAGCACAGTAAAATACAATTTGATATTCATATCACTCTGTCGTCGATTAGCAATAATTCAAATGCCTTACACTTTTTATCGGGAGAGTGCTAGCTCAATGAATACATTTTATGTAGAATTAAGTTTTATTTATTCTTGAGGCAGCGTTAGGTGTCCCATACCAAATATTTAAGTCTCAAAGAAGTATTGACCTTTTACTGTGAAGTATTTCCCTTTCCCTGGGATATAGGGAATTTGATGGCAAAGGCTGTGTTGTACTCATTGGTAAATCTTTTGTGTCAACTACACCATGTCGCATATGTTAGGCGATCCATAAATATCTGTTGAATAGACTAAGGCATGGCCATTCTATACCCAGTGAATCTCTCTCTTCAGATTTTTTTCCTACAAGTACCACTCTGAGAAATGGAAAATAACTAATTTGTTTTATATGTTTATGAGTTAATGTATACTTAGTTCTATCCCCGGATTCTACTATTTATAAATCTTAGAATCATGTTAACTTGATATTTCCCAGATTCATATTAATAATTTTCATTCAGTTTGTGAAATTGATGTGGAGTTCTGAAAAAGTAGGCGTGGTTTTCTTTCTTTCTTTTGAATGTACATATGAGATCTCTATTTGCATTTTATTTGAGCCACTGTTTTGCACTTTATTTTTTGTATTGATAGTGTGTGATTGAAAAGGAGTAAAACAGTATTATTAATTTTTTTAGCTACAACTATAGCATGTATGTCAAGCCAAATTAGATCATTTGTTGCTTATAATCTGAGAACATATGCAAATATGTCTTGAAAGAAGTCGAAATTCTCGAAGTTATGCCATGTTCTTGGCTGCTTCTGAGAAACGTCCTAAAAAATAAGAAAACAAGCTCTTTAATGTAGACAGTTTGCAATGAAGGAAATTGTTTAAAAGGCCAAAACAGTGGAAAACTTTAAAATTATGTTGGCTGCAAATCAACTAGGAACCTGGATTTCATTCTGTGAACAGAATGATTCTACTGAAGATACTGGTCCATGGAAGCACATGATAAAAATAAGGTTTTGTTAAGATATTTTTTCTGGCACAAAAATTCAGAACTAATGGGGGTAGATCTGTCACAAGCTATCCATCCATGCAGCTAGTGTAATACTAAGGTAAGATTTTTATCAATTTCAACAGCATCTCAAAGTAGGGTGAATGCTTGGCCTATTAGGAAGCATCTGCTGCTGGTTTGGGGAGAGTCGTGGAATGCTTTGAACTAAGGACAAAGTGGGATGGATGTTTTCCTATTTGTGGTGTTTTAAATTTTGTTGAAGCTTTTTTTTTTTTTTTTGTAAGTGTGCATATGTATTCACTTCTACCAAGAATGAACTTTAGGTGCCAACTATCTTCTTGTGGATTTTTAAGTGTGTATGTGAGTTATTATGTGCATTGATGCTCAAGTGTCAGTGAAGCTGTTACTGAGGCTCATCCTGCCTTTGAGTAAAGGATTCTGAAAGCTCAAGACACTGGTTGCGATTAAAACTTGCTATCCAGAGGGAACAGGAGCTCCACAACAAAGCCAACAGAGCCAACCTAACATGGACCCAGACGGGCTTTTAGAAACTGAAATACCAACCAAGGACCATGTATGGCCTGGACCTAGGCCCCCTACACATATGTACCCAATGAACAGTTTGGTCTTCATGCGGGTTTTCCTAGTAAGGGGAAGGAGGGTTGTCTCTGACAAGGACTCTCTCACATGCTTTCTATCACCTCCCACTGGCAGAGCTGCCTTGCCAGGCCAGCATGGTGGAGGATGCTCTCAGTGCTGGTGTGACTTGATGTGCTGGGAAGGGTGGGGGCAAAGTTGGATCCCCATTTTCCAACGAAAGAACGGAAATGCAAAGCTTAGCGTTGTAAACTAAAACACATATGTGTTGCCTAATTTACTATGTTTAGAAGAAAACAAAAAAGTGATAAAGGTGGATACAAGGAAGAGGGAAGGAGGGTGGGACCGGGAGGAGGAAGGGGGCTACAATTGGGGTATAGAATGACATTGGGGTATAGAGTGACTAAATAAAGAAAAAAGAAAAATATAAAATCTCATGCATAAAAAATAAAAACATCTATTAAAAAATTTGCTATCCATGTGATTAAAAACAAATCAATTATTCAATGCACTCTAAGTGTCTACTTCCTTATTAGCCAAACAATAATAATGTCATGATAGGAATGTTAAAAAAAAAAACGTATCTTTACTTTCAGGTTATTCTGTTACTTGTGTGGAGACTCACTTTATAAATACATCATGATGAAAGAAAAGTTAATAAGCGGTAATGGAAAAAGAAAGCACTGATTGACAGCAATGATGGCCCAGATTGAAATACATAATTTGTCTGAACTGAGACAATTTTTTCTCAGACTGATACCTAACAAACACAATTTCCTTATCCACAGTATGACATATTCCTTACCACTTGTCCTGACATTTCGGTTTTGAAAGTTGTATTAGTTGTTTTTCTGCTGCTGTGATACACCTTTAACAAGACAATTTACAGAAGGAAGGATTTGTTTGGCTTACAGTTATAAAAAGATAAACATGTCATGTCAGAGACCTATGGCAGAAAGCAGCAGACATGGGGTCTGGAGCAGGAGCTGGAGGGCTCACATCTTGAACCACAAGCAGAGAGCAGAGGGAGCTAGCTGGAAATGGCCTGAGGCTTTGCGATGTCAAAGCCCACCCCCAGTGACACACTTCATTTAGCAAGACCACACCTCCTAATCCTTCCCAAACAGCACCACCAACTGCCTACCAACCAAGGATTTAAATGTCTGAGACTATGGGAGACATCCTTTTCAGAATCACACACAAGTTGTATGCTATCTATAATGACTCACCATGACGACAATAAATCTTTCTGGTCCTAGAACTCTAGACTAGAACCATTCACATAACAACTGGTATTGTTACTATTGAGGAGTGTGTCTTCCTGTTCATTTTAACAGCTTTAAGAAAAGGGAGGGTGGAACCAGGAGGAGATGAGGGAGGGATACAAAGTAAATGGGCTGGGATACAAAGTAAATAAAAGGTAATAAATAATAATAATATTTTTCAATCTAAAAAAAAATAATAGAATCAAAGGTTTTATCAGTGGGTTGTTGTTCCCCTCCTTCTACTAGTCCTGCCTGGCTAGGAGATGGTAACTTCAGTCTTCATGCCCCTGACTCAGCTACAGTCACACCCATATCCTCCCGAGAGCCTACCTTGTTGTGGCTTGACAAAGAGATGCCTCCCTCAGTTTCCCTTCTTGTTCCTAGCCTTCTCATCTCCCAAGCCAGTTCTCCCCACATCTGATCCCCACCGTTGTTTCCCTGCCCATTTAATCTCCTTCCCAGGCCCCTCTCTTAATCCACTTCTGCTATCTTTTCTATTTCCCCTTCTGAGTGACATTCTGGCACCCTCCCTTGGGCCTTCTTTATTACTTAGCTTCTCTGGGTCTGTGGATTGTAGTATGGCTATCCTGTACTATAAGTCTAATAGCCACTTATAAGTGAGTACATAACGTGTGTGTCTTTCTAGTTCCATCAGTCTGCCTACAAATTCCAGATTTCTTTGTTTTTAATAGCTTAGTAGTATTCCATTGCATAAATGTACCATAATTTCTGTACTCATTCTTGGGTTGAGGGACATCTAAGTTGTTTCTAGTTTTTGGCTATTATGAATAAAGCCACTATGAACATGCTCTGCTATGCTTGCAGACAGGAGACTAACTTGACTGTTGTCTGGGAGGCTCCAGCCACCAGTGGATAGAGACAGATGCTTGGATTTTCAGGCAAGCATGGGGCAGAGCTCTGGAAGTCCTGTGGAAGTGTTGGGGGAAAGATGGAAGGACTTGGAAAAGACAGGAACCTCAGAAAAAGACTAAGAGAGACAACTAACCCAGTCCCAAGGGGGCTTTCAGAGACTGAGACATCAAGTAAAGAGCACGCAAGGTCTAGACCCAGGACCCTGCCTATATGTGGCAGAGTGGAGGCTTGGTGTTCATATGGGACACCTGGCAAGTGGAGGACTGGGATGGGGGATGCTGCTATGGACTCTTTTGCCTGCTTTTGGATTGCTTCCCCCTGGCAGGGCTGCCTTGCCTGGCCTCAGGAGATGAGGATATGCTCAGTCCTGATGTGACTTGATGTGAAAGGGAGAGGAAAAGGGGGAAGGAGGTAAAGGGAAGACTAGGAGGAAAGGAGGGAGGGGATACTCCTGGGATATAAAGTAAATAAACCAAAATTTTTTTAAAAAGTAGTAGAAGATATTACAGAACTCATAACATGGATATATTAAATTAGTTATGATGATATCAAGAGATAAAAAATAAATAAGCCAGTGATGATGTGAAGAAATGTATGTGCATTGGAAAGGAACAAGAAAAAGTATTGAAATTTCAAATGTATGTAAATTTAATGTTGCTGAATTGATTTTAGAAGCAATTTTTTAAGTAATTATTCTTTTTAATCACTAAAATAAACAATGAACAAAGAAAATAATTAGGTGCAATATACTACACCAAAAAGTCTCAAAAGAAAGAAAGAAAATTCCTGAGTTGTGAAATCACTCCTAGTGAATGCATGATTGATTGCAGAACATTTTCCCTATTTGGTTCTCCAGATCGTTCCTCAGCATCTCACTGTTCATAACATCTTCAAATGACTCAAGGTTGCCAGAAGCAACTAGCAATCTTAGCAGGCAAGCATTTCATTTTATAGTAATTGTTTGGGATGTTTTCCAAAGCATACAACTTTACCCAAAAAGTTCCCACCCACTCATGTACCTACCCCTGCAACTAGTCATTCAACTCAACCTGGGAATTTTTTTTTCTGGTGTGCTGTTATCTCCCTGTACCTTTTCTCTTTCCCTTTCCACATGAATGCTTGATTTGCAAGGGATGTCTTCTTACAGACATGTCCCCTCCTCCTGACTAACAATCAACTCCTGTTTCTCTAGCAGGAGGCCATTAGTATGTTATCATGGGTTCAGCTAAGTCAGCTCACAGCTTTATGCAGTCGTCTTTCATAGGAGACTCTTGAGGTATTTGCCACACTGGGAAAATAGCAGTCACAAGCCACAGCACTTCCAGACCTATATTTTTATCCTTAATTCCAACTACACAGCACTCAAGCACATCAAAGTGATTTATCAATTGCTTAGAATATAACTGCCTACTAAGATTTAAAAAAAAGAAAATCTTATTGACTTTAACATAATACAGATTGTCAAAAATCTACTCATTTGATCCTTCTCCAGGGTCTAGCCCCATGAGTCTACCTGGTCCTCAGGACTGAGTGCCCAACCTAGCCTGGCACATCAGCATATGCCACATTAAATCTTTAGGCTTTTGCCAGCGCATGACCTTCCTGTCCCCACATCCCACAGCTCCAACTCATGCTAAATCAAACCTCTACACACAGCTCTAACCGCGCACTCCTGTTTTGGACCAGGATACAGAGCCTGCACACCAGAATGTTCCCTTCCTACTACCTGATTCAATTCCACCTAAGCCATTTCCAGCTTTTAGGACCCAATTACATGCTCATCCTCTCTTCTCCCCTAAGATGCTCTGTCCCAGATTGGACAAGGAACTAACAAAAGAAGTCAGCCAGCCCAGATCTTATAATAAACTACAAACGATATGGACTATCAAGCCAGCATTTTCTCTCCAAAACCTTCTTGTCCTGTGAAAAGAATTGGCAATAAGAATTACTTAAGTGAACCATAGGATGCAGAACTTAAAAGAACAATCATAAACTTCATCAAATTATTCAGCATTTAAAGAAGACACAAATAAGCAGCACAATAAAATTAAAGAGGAAGAACTTAAAGAGAATAAATACCTGAGAGATGCCAAAACAAAACAAAACAAGACTGGTAAAGGTGTTGAAGACAAGGCAAGCTTGAGAACAGAACACAATAAGTAAAAGAAAAATGAAAAAAGACATATGTTGAAATGAAGATGGAACTGATAAACCCAAGCATAAAACTCAAAGGGAAGCCTTGCAAGTAGAATAAGTTAAGAAGCAGATAAAACATCAGGGCTCAAAGATAAAGTAGAAGATCTAGATAAAAGAAAAAAGAAAAGAAGAGAAGAGAAGAGAAGAGAAGAGAAGAGAAGAGAAGAGAAAAGAAAAGAAAAGAAAAGAAAAGAAAAGAAAAGAAAAGAAAAGAAAAGAAAAGAAAAGAAAAGAAAAGAAAAAAACTTAAATTCAGGAAAGGAACAAACAGGAAATGTGGAACACGATGAAAAGTTCAAACCTTTGAGAAACCTGCTGCCGCCACACAGTCCAGCCAGGCCATAGACACACAGAGGCCCAGCTGCCACCAAGCCAAACAATTCAACACAGTTCAGGGGGAGGAACACATCCAGAGTCCCAGGCACCGCCACTCATGGTGCTGGCAGGGAAAGAGACCTGCCCACTGCCATGCCCTTCTGGCAGACTGGAGACGGGGAGAAGCCTGCTTGTTGCTGCGTCACACAGCAGGGGCAGAGAAGGTCACTCAGAGAGGCCTGCCAGCTCTCTGGCCCACTCACAGCCACAGCAGGAATACTACGATGGGCAAGTGTGTGATGAACAGAGAGAAGAAGAAGCAGAAGAGTTCAAACACTCTGAAAAGATGAAACTGGAGACAAGAGGGTAATGAGGAAGAGCCTACTGTGAGTAACCCCACCACCCGAGGCCATGCTGAAGTCCCAACAATCTCCAAGACTCAAAAGAAGAAGAAAAAAAACTTCCAACTAAAGTAAGTCCACGCTCAGATGGATTTACAGCAGAATTCTATCATTCTTTTAAAGATCTATAGCCAATCCTTAAACAGTTCTAAAACACAGAAGCAAAAGGAGCATTTCCAAACACCTTCTATGAAGCCAGCATCTTTCTAATACCAAAACCAGGTAAAGACACAACAATAGAAGAAAACCACAGTCCCATATCCCCAGTGAACATAGACCCAGAGGGCTTATAAAATAGTTGCAAACAGAATACAACCATAAATTTAAAAAAATTATACTCCATGGTCAAGCTGACATTATCCTTAAAATGTAGGAATGGTTCTGAATACTCATCAATAAAAATATAACCATGTAAATGTCTTTAAGGTTAAAAAAATCAGGTGATCATCTTTTTTTTATACTAAAAAAATGTTTATTTGCCATTTTTTTTTTGCTATATTCTGGGATACAAGTAGTACCAGGGTCATAGAAATACATCAGCAGACAGAAAAACTTACACATGAAACTTCCTCTACTTCCTGCACTTTTTTTTTCCCCATCAAACAATATGTGTTTATTTTTTTAGTTACATTTTTTTATTTTTTATATTAATCACGTTATTTACTTTGTATCCCTACCGTAGCCCCTTCCCTCATTCCCTCCCAATCCCACCCTCCCTCCCTTGTCTTCTCCCTGCCCCTTTCCAAGTCCACTAACAGTGGACCTCCTTCCCCTCCATTTGACCCTAGCTTATCAAGTCTCCTCAGGACTGGCTGCAATGTCCTCTTCTGAGGCCTAGCCAGGCTGCTCTTCCCTCGTGGGAGGGGAGAGGAAGAGCCCGCTGTTGCGTTCATGTCAGAAATAGTCCCTGTTCCCCTTATTAGAGAACCCATTTGGACACTGAGCTACCATGGGCTATATCCGAGCAGGGGTTCTAGGTTATATCCATACATGGTCCTTGGTTGGAGAATCAATCTCAGAAAAGACCCCTGTGCCCAGATATATTTGGTCCTAGTGGAGTTCCTATCCTTTCCAGGGCTTACTAACTCTCCCTTCTTTCATATGATTCCCTGCACTCTGCCAATGGTTTGGTTATGAGTCTCAATATCTGCTTTGATACACTGGTAGGTAGAGTCTTTTAGAGGCCGTCTGTGGTAGGCTCCTGTCCTGTTACTTGTTTTCTCCTACATCCAATGTCCATCCCATTTGTCTTTCTAAGTGAGGATTGGTCATCTTATCCTGAGTCCTCTTTCTTGTTTATCTTCTTTAGGTGTATAGATTTCAGTATATTTATATCTTATAGGTCTACATAAGTGAGTATATACCATGTGTGTCTTTCTGCTTTTGGGATAACTCACTCAGGATTATTTTTTCTAGGTCGCGCCATTTGCCTGCAAACTTCATGATTTCCTCATTTTTAATTGCTAAGTAGCATCCCTTTATCTGACAGAGGGCTAATATCCAGTGTATATAAAGAACTCAAGAAGTTAAAAAGCAACAAATCAAGTAATCCAATTAAAAAGCGGGACACGGAGTTAAACAGAGAACTCTCTGTAGAAGACTGTAGAATGGCAGAAAAACACTTAAAGAAATTCTCAACGTCCTTAGCCATCATGGAGATGCAAATCAAAATGACCCTGAGATTTCACCTTACACCCATTAAAATGGCTAAGATCAAAAACTCAAGAGACAAAACATGCTGGAGTGGTTGTGGAGAAAGGGGAACCCTCCTCCATTGCTGGTGGGAATGCAAACTTGTACAACCACTTTGGAAATCAATCTGGCGCTTTCTCAGACAAATACGAATAGTGATTCCTCAAGATCCAGCCATACCACTCCTACGCATATATCCAAAAGATGCTCAAGTACACAACAAGGACATTTGCTCAACCATGTTTATAGCAGCCTTATTCATAATAGCCAGAACCTGGAAACAGCCCAGATGTCCCTCAGTTAAGGCATGGATACAGAAATTGTGGTACTTTTACACAATGGAATACTACTCAGCAATTAAAAATGAGGAGATCATATTAATAGATGCTAGAAAACCCTTTGACAAAATCCAATATGACTTCATGATAAAAGTCCCAGATATTATAGGTTTAAAGAGAACACGCTTCATCATAATAAAACTGTACATGAGACACCTATAGGCAGTAGATAGTGCTATCCACCCATTCCTTTCCAATATTATGATCAGAGCATTGGCTTAACATCAGGGCAAGAGAAGGAACAATCCATATTTGTAGATGTCATAATGCTATACGTTAGAGGTCCCAGAAACTTGGCGAAAAAATGTTCAGAGAAAATTAAGTAATGTGGCAGAATAAAAATGTGCACAAATCAATAGCTACTCAATAAAACAACTAACATACAGGGAAGATTATGGACACACTTTCACTCATAATAAATAAAATATCTAGGAATAAATTTAACCAAAGAAATTAAGGACCTCTACAATGAAATCTTTAAGCCACTGAAGAGAAAAAAAAAAGAAAGAAACACTAGAAAAAAGAAAGACTTCCCATGCTTGTGGGTTGGCAGAATTAATATTGTGAAAATGGTCATTTTATCAAAAGAAATTTACAGATTCAATGCAATCTCAATGAAAATATCCATCTCATTCTCTACGGAAATTTAAAAAAAAGAAAACAACTACTTTAAAATCTACATGGAACCACAAGAGTCACCAGATAACCAAAACAATCGTGAGCAAAAAGAGCAACGCTCAAGAGATTATCAGAGTCCTCTCTGAGGACTGGCCTTCACGCCACTAGAGGCACCACACAATCCTCCAAAAGGAGAAAGAAACCCAAAATCCTACCCAGCTATGATGCCTATGAGCCACAATAAAGATCAATATGGCACAACAAACCTATCAGAGCAAAGATATGCATAACTTGACAGTAACCAACAGCTTTCTAATTGGACTGAAAGTCCACACGAGAGGGAAATCATGCCTGGTACTGGAAACTTAGCCTACCTCCCAGGACTAGCTGATGCCATGGATCTTGGAGGAGAACCTCACAACCATCACTTTACTAACCCAGCAAAATCCCTAACCACGTTCTAAATATTTGTCCTCACCCTCACAGGTAAGTGTAGTCCTCACTCTGCATCAAGGAAGCTTCTCTTTGCAACAGATGGAGACCATTACAGGAAACCACAGTTAATCACCATGAGGGGCTGTGAGCCCAGGCCCTGAAGATAAATCTACAAGGGGGGGGGGGGGGGGTGAGGGTGTATTGCAAAAGCCAAAGGAACAGGGAGTTGGTTGTGAGGTTGTGTCAAGTAGGAATGTCAGAAGCTACACACACTCTCACCAACAGACATGACTGCCTAGTTAGGAGCTGGGAAAGGACAACAGGCATGCTCTATGGAAGGGTAGTGAGGCCTCACATCTACAGAGAAAACTATAAGCAGCTAAGGAGTTCTGATAATGGGAGAAAAAGTCCTCCCCAAGGAAAAGCATACCAATTGGTTATCCAATACCAAATATTCATCCCTGAAAACACACATACAATTAGCATACAGACTGAACAGGTTGCATTTATGTAATTAGAAATGCATACGTGTGTGTGTGTGTGTGTGTGTGTGTAACAACAACTAATAAAAAAAGAGGTGATGATTTTGAAAAAGAACAAAGATGAGAATATGGTAGGGCTTGGAGGGAGGAAAAGGAAGGGGAAATTATGTAATAATAATCTTCAAAAAAAAGAAAAAAATCCCTTGCTATTGCTGCCTAATATCTCATCACTTTTTAAATGCATGCTTTAGAAATCAGCTCTATAGACTACCCTTAAAAATCATGAAGTTTTCTTTAGAAAACCATTTTCTTTGCCCCCAATTATCTTTTAAATTTTTTTAGTATTATATAAACTCTATTCATCTTCCAAGCTGTGGCATATTCACGACTTTCTCTGAAAATCACTCAGCAAAAAGTAAACATCTCATCGCTACCTAGCATGTATTTAGACCATTAAGAATTTCTTCGGCTTGTAGCTACTTCTCTGCTCTGGGAAGTCCCACTTTAAGCCATGACTTGCTCAGTTTTATATTTCTCGTGCTCAGTACAGCTTGAGTATGTGAGCTGTTGAATAAATAACTGGACAATTGTGGCTGTTTCACCTACACAGGGAACATGTTATTCCTAGACAAAGGGCTTCCAGATACCCGGCCCTAAACAGAGACAGCTACATCCAAGACAAGAATACACCCAACCTTCCTGCTGGTTAAGCAGTTTAACCAGTATCTCAGCTTATAGGCCACATACTAACTATACCCATACATCACATGTTAAACATTAACAAGGCCCACTGTTTTGGGAAAGTCTCTATCTGACTGCTTTGTATGACAATTTTTTACAATTTATTAATTTTATGTCCTGATTATAGCCTCCTCCCTCAACTCCTCCCAGCCCCACACTACTTCCCTCTTTCTTCACCCCTATCCCTATGCCCTAGTCCACTGAAAGGGGGAGTCCTCCTCCCCTCCCCTGCCATCGGACCCTAGCTTATCAGGCCTCATCAGGAGTGCCTGGATCCTCTTCCTCTGTAGCCTGGCAAGGCCTAGTCACTAGGGAGAATCAAGGAAAAGGCAACCAAGTTCAGGTCCCTGCTCCCCTTAGTCGGGAACCCACATGGAGACTAAGCTGCCAATTGGCTACATCTGAGCAGGGATTATAGGTCCTCTCCATGGATGGTCCTTGGTTGGTGCATCAGTCTCTGCAGGTCCCCACAGACCCTAATTTTTTTTTTTTTTACTTTGTTGGTCTCCTTGTGGAGCTCCTGTCTCCTCCTACGACAATTTTGTTTTTCTAAAATAAAACATTCCTTCCAAGAAGGAGGCTTGTGAAATTCAGGAACTAAAGAACTCAAAAGTCTAGGGAAATTTCTGGAACTGACAGGATTCCACACACAGCACACAAAGGCAAAAAAACTTCCCCATGGTTATAGAAGTAACAAAGGACTGCTGTGTGAATAAAATCTCTCAATGTTCAGCTACCTGGCTACCTTGCAGAAAGCTCCAATACTGCATCTTCCATGAGTCTGCCCCAAGTCAAGAACATGCTCTGCAGTGACACAGCAGCTGCAGTCTCTTACCCATCTTCCTGAAAGTAACCCCAATAAACTCATTGATTTGCCAGTTTGGACTTTGGTCCATCATTTCTTTAGACTGCCAGTGGTTCTCTATTTAGGAGGAGCAATGTTTGCTTGTCTTCCCAGGAGATGTAATACAACATCATTTATCTAAGAATGTGCTCTGCAATCTCCAAGCACCAGCCTCCAGACGCAAAAGTAAATTCAACCATGGAAGGATTTGAAGAGAACATGCCATTTAGGATTGAGCGTTCAAAGGTCTCTCACTCTCTTCACATAGTCCAGTGTGTGTCTCTGTGTTTCTACCCATCCACTACAGAGGACGCTTCTCTGATGAAGGCCGAGTGTGACATTGATCTATGAGTATAGCAGAATATTGTCAGGGATCATTTTAATGTTACATTCTTTTAGCAGAACAGTAGTATTGGGTTTTACCTTTGGTCCCTAGCCTATCTAGTCTTAGATTCTTGGCCATCTGAGCAATGTCAAGTATGGGTTCCATATCATTTAAGGAACCTTAAATCCAGTCAGATAATGGTTGGTGACTCCCACAAGTTTGTGCCACTCTACCCCTAGCACATCTTACAGTTAGGTCACCATTTTAGATCAAAGGGTTTATAGCTGGGTTGACATTTAGTTTTCTCCTTTAGTAGTGTACAAAGTACCTGATCCAGTACCCTGAATACTAGTCAGTAGGGACAAAAACTCTAAGTAGGCGTCAGTCAACTTCTCTCTGTTCAGTGAGTTATGTAAGTATTGTCTTCAGCAATGAGGCCTTATCATTGGTTTGAGAAGCACAACCAAATTGCCTTGGAAATCAAACAAGCACAAACAAATTGCCTGGGTTATTTGGGCGTTACTGATGGCCAATAACTCAACTAGATGTAGTCCATCCCCAGAGTTGATGACTTCATTTGGTGATGAAATATGTCCAGTTGAGGTTCATATACACGTACATATATATAAATATGAACTAAATAGTTAATAATATATATATATAAACTAAATTTGGTACTGTCAAGAGACCTTTACCTACTCCCTGGTGGGTTAATACTCCCCTGAACTCCTTCTAGGGACCTTAAAAGAAGACACCATGCTTTGCCTACCTGAAAGAAGCTTTGATTTAGTGCCCACTGCTTTGTTGTACGTAAGCCTTTTGTCTAAACAACAAAATGATGCCACACTTCTCTCTTGATCCAGCTCTCTCCCTAAAAGCTAACAATTATACTAAGCAATGGCATGAACAAAGGCTAGGAAATGAAGTGTTTAATATACAATAGACTATAATTTGTTTACTGTTTTACAAAAGCATAAATATTAGTACAAGGCAAAATACCTATTAACCATTAAAATGGATCCTGTAAACTCTACAGTTCATCTTTAGAGAAAAGAAATAGTTCCAGCATTGTGTTTTTGGCAGAATTTTACCCCCAAAAGAAATACACATTTTACAACTCATCTGTCCAGTGAGCTGCACCAGATTTTGAAGTTGCATTTGTCTCCACCTCACCCTCGTCACTGACCAAAAGGGGTTGTTTGTTTTCTGGGAGGCTTTCTCCAATTCACAGTATCCAGGGAAATGAAATAAGACAAGATGTGCCAATAATAAATTGATAGTATATCAACACTCTGCTTGTGGATTAATCAGGTGCACTTATTTTCTTTCAAGACAATTTCAAGTTTCTAGAGGTTTACAAAATATGGGACAAACCATTCACCTACCTAACAGGGGCATCAGGCTGCACAGCCAACCTCAGCAGGGAAACTCAGAAAGGGCCTTGAAGGCATACGGACTATAACAGTGCATCCAGCCTCTGGTTAAACACCAACTCCTTCATTCCTCTCCGGGTCAAGTAGCACACTTTCAAATCGTTTAACCTTGGGCTGCTTCTTTTCTAATGGAGATACTAACTCACCTTTTCTTTTATACTTAGGAGAAATATCTAATTAAAGTAAGCATAACCCCTCCCATTTGGGATATAAATACCTAATTCTTTCCTCTGACCATTTTATCACGTCTTACTTCCTCATTATATAGTGAGTAAATATCAACTTCATAGCATATAATAAACCATTACAGCTCTGATTAAAGTGACCCTAACAATCTGGTGTTGATTGCCTCCTCCAGGGAGAATTCATTGATAACTAATAATATAGGACATAAAAGATGCTGTTTTAAGTTGCTCTTCTGAAAAACATTGTAAAAAAGTAAGAAAATGTAAAAAAAAAAAAAGTGATGAAAAAACTTGTTCCTATTTTTATTCATCCACTTGACACTATGTGAAAAAATATTCATTCTGTTACAGCTCTTACTTTACATGTGAAAAACTGTGTAACTAGAAGAAACAAAAAAATAATTACACTGCCTCAAAATTAGTTGATTTTAGAACATTAATTTAGTTTAAACCCTATACTCATGAACTCTATGTGTTTTGACATTACTGACTGGTAACACATGATCCATGCATGATTCTATCTGGACAAACATTATTCTCACTTCTTAGTAACATATTCCTTGGCCTAACAGTATGGATTGCACAAACCATAAAGACAGGCTTTTAGTCCTGGCCTCTCCTCTATTACATACTACCAATGACCGTCCTCATTAACTATTTATATGGGTGTGCAGGACATCTTCCACATAGCTCTAGGTTAATATTTTCAACTATCTTCACCCTGTTCTTTGCCTGAGGAAGTTGACCAAAAGGGGTTGTTTGTTTTCTGGGAGGCTTTCTCCACTTCATAGTATCCAAGGAAATGAAAGTAAGAAGATAGGAGTATGGTGAAGCCATGTTATCATTTCCTAAGTTCCCCTCCTGTAGGGTCAACTCCTTTCCTTGAAGGTCACAGCACCTACTACAAGCCTTATCACTAGGTAGCAAACATCTGATATTACTGGCTACAATATCATTTGTAATTTACCTTATACCATGTTCATCACTTTAAAGATAGCACCTGTGCAATATACAACTCACTTATTTCTTGTGTAGGCCACAGTAATACATTAAAAAATGTTACTAAATATAGAATACAGCTTGCAGTGCCTCAAACTCTAATCCCAGGCCTTTAGCAGTATTCTGAAGGCTGTGGAGGCTTTAGGAGGTAGAACTTGGCTGGAGGACACAAATAACTAGCAACAAGCCTTTGAAGATTATAATGACACATCGTTCCAACTTGCTCTCGGCTTCCTGTCTGCTACCACGTGAACAACTGCCACCACATGCTTCCACTGCTGCCATGGCTACCACCACACTCTCCCTACCACAGGAACTAGAATCCCTCTAAAACCATGAGCAAAAATCCCCCTCCTAACTCAAGCTGTTTGTGTCAGGTATAATTTCACAGTAACAAGAAAAGCAGTCAATACAAGGACAATGCAAGCTTTGAGCAAAGAAACTTTGTTTTCTGTGCTGTACACTGTTTTCTTTATTAAAATGTTGGTTTACAAAGATATACTATGTAACCTGAGCAAGCTCATGTGTATCATGCCACATCTTAAACTGCCTTTTGGGAGATACAATTTTATCTCTTAAATTTAAAATATATGCTTTTTCCGCGCTGCCCGGGGACCGGTCCATACGGCGTTGTTTTTGATTCCCAGCGTAACTTAAAGGGAAAACTTACACAATGTCCGGAGCCCTTGATGTCCTGCAGATTAAGAAGGAGGATGTCCTTAAATTCCTCGCCGCAGGAACCCACTTAGGTGGCACCAACCTTGACTTTCAGATGGAGCAATACATCTACAAAAGGAAGAGTGATGGTATCTACATCATAAATCTGAAGAGGACCTGGGAGAAGCTGTTGCTTGCTGCTCGGGCTATTGCTGCCATTGAGAATCCTGCTGATGTCAGCGTCATCTCCTCCAGGAACACTGGCCAGCGAGCTGTGCTGAAGTTTGCTGCTGCCACTGGAGCCACGCCGATTGCTGGCCGCTTCACACCCGGAACCTTCACTAACCAGATCCAAGCGGCCTTCAGGGAACCACGGCTTCTGGTGGTGACTGATCCCAGGGCTGACCACCAGCCCCTCACGGAGGCCTCTTACGTCAACCTGCCCACCATCGCTCTGTGCAACACAGATTCCCCTCTGCGCTATGTGGACATTGCCATCCCGTGCAACAACAAGGGCGCTCACTCGGTGGGTCTGATGTGGTGGATGCTGGCCCGGGAAGTGCTCCGCATGCGTGGCACTATCTCCCGTGAGCACCCGTGGGAGGTTATGCCTGACCTTTACTTCTACAGAGACCCAGAGGAGATTGAGAAGGAGGAGCAGGCTGCTGCTGAGAAGGCCGTGACCAAGGAGGAATTCCAGGGCGAATGGACTGCACCAGCTCCTGAGTTCACTGCTGCTCATCCTGAGGTGGCAGACTGGTCTGAGGGTATGCAGGTGCCCTCTGTGCCCATCCAGCAGTTCCCTACTGAAGACTGGAGTGCCCAGCCAGCCACTGAGGACTGGTCAGCAGCTCCCACGGCGCAGGCCACCGAGTGGGTTGGGGCCACCACAGAGTGGTCCTGAGCTCTGCAGACACCTGAGCAAAGGGGGAAAAGGTAGAAGGAAAATAAAGTTCCTGAAAGCTGTAAAAAAATAAAAATAAAATAAAATATAGAAGAAACTTTTGATACAGTACTTCATAAGTGAGAACATATTTACTAAGAATGTTGATATTCTTACTACACGTGTACCAAAAAACTATGGTACATTTTTAAATTTTTTTTAAATTTAATAATAGAATTGACTCCATCCACTTTGGAAAGACTTTATCTCTATCCCAACTTTTAATGCTTTACTTAGAAAGCTATGTAGTATCATAAAAATGAAAGAGATTAAAGTATCACTTTCAAAAATTAAAAAATGATTCACATATGTATAATAAACAATGTTACCCAGAGCATGGTAATTAATTAACAGGAAACACAAGTGATGTAAATTATGATTGAAAGTAGATGCTGAGAAAGAATGGTTTATAATCAATCTGAAAAAGTGCTCAAATGGATTTACTGACGTTCAATGGCTGTAGTCCAAACTCAACTAGTGGCATATAGGAACCTAAAACTTCACATCTGAGCTTGTCTTTTCTACCTGTCACAAACACGCATGTTTACATGTAAATAAAAAACATTAGATGTAATTGAACAGTAAATTGCTAAGTGGATACATGGCCATTCATCTATAAAAGTAAGTAATTTTTGAATGAGTCTATACCATTAAAATAATTGCTGGGCATGGTGATGTACAAATATAATCCCAACACTTGGGGACTCAGAGGCAGGCCGATCTCTGTAAGTCTGAAGCCAGCCTGGTCTACAAAGCGAGTCCTGAACAGCCAAGGCTACACAGAGACACCCTCACACACACACACACACACACACACACACACACACACACACACAAATATTAGAGAGTCACCCAGTTGTCCCCCACTTCATTTATAAATTTTAGATATTTTTTCTTAATAAATTTCTGGTTCATGAAACATGTGTTTGGGTTGGGTAAAGTTATTAAAAAACCTACATTTCCCCCAAATGTTCACCTGCTGAAATCAAAATAATAGGGGGGGATCCAGGTTTCCATAATGGTAGTAACACCTCTTCTGGTTCTTTATTAAAAATATAGAAATGACCTTGTAGCTTATGATGCCTCATACTCTGCTACTTTTCCCCACATCCAGAGTTAGACTGTGCAGACCAGAAGTTCATGCATTTTTTTCTTTGATCAAATTTAACAAGTTTTTTAGACATACGCCCATAAAGAGCAAAATTATCAAACCTTTTTTTCATTTGTTATGACTCTGAAACTTTTCTCACACAGTGTCTTAGTTACTATCCTACTACTGTGAAGAGACATCATGACTGAAAAGAAAGCTTTTAATTGAAGGCTTGCTTACAGTTTGGGGGGGTTAGTCCCTGATGATGACGGTGAGAAGCATGGCAGTAGGCAAGCAGGCATGCATTGCACTGAAGCAGTAGTTGGGAACTGAGATCTCATCCTCAAGCTGCAGAGAGAGAAAGTGAGAGAGACAGAGAGACAGAGAGAAAAAGACAGAGAGAGACAGAGAAAGAGCGGGCTGGGGCCTAGTGTGTGCTTTTGAAACCTCAAAGCCTACCCCCAATGACTCACTTCTTCCAACAAGGTTATACCACCTTATCCTTCCCCCAAAAAATTTGTGAAACAAAGACCAAGCATTCAAGTATGCAAGCCTGGACATGGCAGGGGGCCATTTTTCATTCAAACTACATTCCACTCCCTGGCTTCCATGGGTTTGTAGTAATACCAAAATGAAAAAAAAAAAATGTATTTAATCCAAATTTAAAAGTCCCCACAAACTTTCATAGTCTCAATATCATGCAAGAAGAAGCTACTTTTGAACCTCTTGTTTGGAAATCTGAGTCTTAAAAAAAAATGTAATGAAAGGGAATAGTAGAACACGTGTGATATAAACTAACAGAAATCTGAAGGTTGAAGTGAAGATGGGGATGTGTGGGGCAGGGAAAAGGAGAAATGAGGGGTTGGTAATCCAAATTACAGATGTGTGAAGAAGCTATATGAATTCCCCACTGCTTTAAAAGTTAATTTGAAAATAAGTTTTGAAAGACTTGAAACAGAGGCATTCCATTTTAGTGAATAATGTTGTTTCCAGAAAATGTGGATCAGTAAATAAAAATCTCAGTGCTAGGCCCCGGTTCCCTCTCTACAAGTTATTGCTCCCAGAGCTACCCAAAAGAACACAGGCTATTACTGTTGCTCTTGGTTGCTCACTGTAACTACATGATAAGAGCCTGTCCTGGTTAACTTTGTCTACTGAATCCAAGCCAGTATCATTAGAAAAGAGGAAACTTGAGTTTAGAAATTGTCTTCATTGGATTAGCCTGCAGGCAAGATAAATGAGGGAAGGCCACAATAAAGGAAGACCAAGCTCACTCTGGACTGTCCCACCACTGGGCCAGTAGTCCTGGGTTATAGAAGAAATTAAGCTGAGCAAGCCATAAACAAGCAAGCTGGTAAGCTATGTTTCATCATGGTCTCTGCAGTAGTACCTGCTTCTAAGTTCCTGATTCAATACTCTGACTTGCCCCAAAGATGGAAAGTTTTAAGGTGAAAAAAGCCCTCTCCTCCAAACTTGCCTTCAGTCTTGTTTATCATGGCCACAAGAGAGTGAACAAGAATATACCCTTTGTAGTAAACACAATACATTCTGGATGAAGGACATAAAGAAACCACTGTCAATGACTGAAGTTTCCCTGCTGGTCAGTTTTCATGGTGATAGAAGGGGCGAAGCAGGCTCCTGAAAGAAAAGGCATTACTCATGGTGTATAGCACTGAACCTGCTAGCTACATTACTGACCTCCAGGACAGATGTGCCCACTTGTGCAAAACCAGCAAGACTGTCTATGGAGAGAGCCAACCAGTCTCTTGATTGGAATTGAAACTATATGTTATATTCTGCTTATTATAGCTGTAACAAATCAGTAATATTAAAATCAACCAACAGGTCTATAAATAGCCAATGTTCCTGTATGTAATACTGTTGCCACTACAACTCTAAATAGTAAATGATTGGTACAATAACCTGCTAACTCAGAGAACTATGTTTTTGTGAATATACTAGGCTATAGTTCATTATTATCATCATCAAAAAGGCATAGTAATTATCCATTACTTCCTTTTCACAAATATTTCATTTAAAATATTATTTAAGCAGAATTAAAAACCTAAAACACTCAGCTTACATAAAAAAGAAAGCTCCCAATTTCTTCCCAAACTTTTTATGTCAAAATCTAAAATGTTTTGCTTTCATGCAAAAGCATGCCTTTCTCAGTTTTCACCTGCTGTGAGAATGATTCCTACATTATAATTAGTTCAGATAAATGAATGGCAAGATTGCTCTTCAGATTTTACTTTTTGAAGCTCATTTACATGATGGTCTATGATGACATGGTTATTAACAGATTTTAAGCAATTAATTAAGATAACTGGTACAGTTGTTAGCACAAAGCAAAACTAAGAAAATATTTAAGTACATCCTTCTGCTCATGGAATGAAATGAAGGCATCAATCCACTCTCCCTGAATGAATGACAAGTGTCAGTGTTATTTCTCGTGGTATTTTGTTTGATAGACATTCAGTTACTTGCTAGTCTTTCAAAACTTTGAAGTGGGCACTTGTGTTGTCTTTATTTTTAAAACCATTGCTGTATTCTTGCTCCTTTCATTTTCAACTGAAAAGCATTGAGCTTGCCCTTGGGTTGAATTTCAGAAAACCCTTTCTTTGTGTCACTGTATGTGACATTCTTCACAAACAAGGCACAGCAAGATATTCTGTCATAACTAATAAAATTTTAATTAAGCTATTTATTTATTTATTTATTTATGGGTGTTTTCGTAGATGTGTATGTGTGCCGCATGCATGACTGATGCCCAGGGAGATCAGAAGAGGGTATCAGATGGCCTCAGTCTAGAGCTACAGATGGTAACAAGCCACCATGTGGATGCTGGGAATTGAACCTGAGTCCTCTGCAAGAACAAGTTCTCTTAGGTACTGAGCCTCCTATCCACTCCCTAAAAAATGCTTTTAATGTGTCTCGCTCAGGCTTAAACCCTTCCATTTTCTTAAATATTTCCTGTCTGTTTTCTATACTCGTACAAGACTTTCTGAACATCAGCTCTGATTTCCTTCCCAGGGTGTAAGCCATTGCTGCAGAGAAAACATGCATTTCGGTTTCTGTGCACTGAGATGTGCATGTGAGTGACACGCACTTCAATTCTGAACCAATTAAAGCCCTGATGTGTGTGTGTGTGTGTGTGTGTGTGTGTGTCTCACTCTGTCTCTCTGTTTCTGTCTGTCTCTGTCTCTCTCTCTCCCTTCCTCTCTCTCTCCCTCCTTCTGCCCCCCTCTCTGCACTCCTGGAAGAAAATAAGTTAGCTGCAAGTCCACACGGCTACCCTAAGTACGAACATTGTCTCAAACTATCACCCAGATCCCCCAGAGGGCTTCACCTTAGAGAAATGTATCTTGCTCTGTGAAGACCCTACGATTACCTCCTACACAGCACGCTTTAACTTGTCACGCCAATGAACCTTGAAATAAACTTGAAGAAGCCATGACACACAGGCCCTCTTGCTTTACTCGGGAAAATTTTCCAGATGGAGTCTATTGACATTAAAATATGGGATCTACTTTTAAAATGTAGTGTCTGTTCAGTTTCTACTGCTCATGCCAATTTGTTGGAAGCAAACAGCCCTTGACTGTGCATTTGTATCTCTCAGTCTTTATTTTCTAAGAACTGTACAGATGAAGACGGTGCTACATCTGATAGAAATAACAAGCTGAGAGGCACTGTAGACTTCAGGCACTCGGAGCCTCTTCACCTTCCAATCTCATATCTCCAGAGGTTTATGAATGAATGAATAAATTTTAATTAATTAATTACTTAATCAGTAAGCCTCCCAACAATCAATTCTGACTAATTTCGCTCCCACCAAACTAAAAGAAAAAAAAAATCCTGTCAATCGAGAGGAGTTGTGCATTAAGAAAGATCCAGGAATGGGAAAAGGGTTTAAAACAGACCTCCTTTATTCAGGGAAAATGGAAACAAGTTCTTCCTTCTCCATACAGACACACAGCCAATGAGCTTTGGGAAATGACAAACTGCATCAGTAATATTCAAATTCCCTCTTCTGTCGCAGGCATAGTCATCTTTACTTCATATATCTATCTTTAATTCTCTTCTAAAAGTTTTACTAAGCCTTTTGTCATGGGAAACACAGAAGGTAAGAGGAAAAAAATGTTAAAATGACCCCAAATGTGGTTAGAAATATTTGTCTCCTAATATGGTGGATGTACCCTACTTGCCATTCGGTATAGATGAGCCAGCTATGTTTCACCTAAAATCTTTCTAACATTTCACGGTCACTCTCAGGAGAGTCAGGACTTAGACAGTACACTTAAATTACCACACACTCCTTGCTCGGGAAATAGCCCACAGTTCTCTAAGGCAATATCACAACAGTTTGCTTATATAGGTAAAATGTTTCCCATGTATCATTAATTCACATCTGTCTTAAGGTATTCTATAAACTCAAGTGTACTTTAAAAACATTAATATTTATTTTCAGCTATATAATCTTCAAACAGTAACACTATATAAAGGAAATAATTCTTTATAAAACAAGCATCTGTTCAATGGAAATCCTTCCTTTTAAAATTATGGTTTTATTTATATGCATAGAAAAATATATTATTTGTAATATATGATACCACCTTCTTGCCTAGTCAGTTAAAAACAAAAACAAAAAGGAATAAAGAAAAAAAAACCTTTTTACAGGTCCTTCTATTTAAATATATATTTTAACTTTCTTGTGATTTATTTTACATGAAAATCATTTTAAGTCATGAATTAGTGAGATAATATAGGTGCATTTTATATTTTATGAAGTATATTTTCACTTGAGAAAAATATTTATTGTTATTTGATACAAAAATTGATTTCTTTTTCAATTCCCAGTCATGTTTTCCTCTTTTAAATTTCATCACTTTAATATTTGGCACTTCTGTGGCCTAAAAAGTCTAGGATCGTTTAAGATTTAATGAAGAGCTATTTACCTCCTAAATCTTCTTCCCTGGAGTAATGAAATAATTACCCTCCCATAATCATGGAAATGTGAAACTTGAATCTCAAATTGAGCTGTTGTGAGAAGGGTTAATGATGCTGCATAGGTGGTCACCATGGCAACACTTACAAAAAGCACTAGTGTCAAGCCAAGAGCATGGTATTTGTATTCCCACAAGAGCCCAGCTAGGGACTGGAGATGAACTCTTGCCTGGTCTCAGGAAAATGACTGAAAGCTAACACTTACTGGGCCTCCCCATAGGATATGCACATGAACATTTTATATCATGCTCAGAGGAAGATAATTTTAGAAGCAACAACAGCCACATATTCTCAATAACCTTAATTAAAAATTTTTTGTGACACATCACAGTGATGTGGACGTGGGGCTGTGTATGTAAGAGCTGTCTATACATTCAAATGAGTCTTGTCCCCAGGGAAGACCATGAGGCTACTAGGAAGGGAATTCACTATAGTTCTGTTCACATGATGGGGATCAGCAAATAATTAGATATTCACTACAATATCAGAACAAGTTAATTTATTTTTAACAGCATGGATTAAAAAGATGATTTCATAAATTCTAAAGAGAATATAATTTACTAGAATTGAAGAGAAATAATTAGTGTTACTCAGTCTCAGGGTGTGTGTGTGTGTGTGTGTGTGTGTGTGTGTGTGTGTGTGTGTGTG
>NW_026596120.1:1146338-1201895 GCF_907164565.1 Psammomys obesus | reverse complement strand
TGTGTGTGTGTGTGTGTGTGTGTGTGTGTGTGTGTGTGTGTGTGTGTAATGTGTCCTATTATACCTCATGGTATACAGAAAACACAAATATGGATTGAATGTGAAGAAGACGAAACAGAGGCTAGAGAGATGACCCAGTGGTTAAGAGCGCTGATTGCTCAATCAGAGGACCCGGGTTCAACTCCCAGCAACCACATGGCAGCTCACAGCTGTCTATAACTCCAGTTCTAGGGGATCCTACACTCCTATAGAGACATACATTCAGGCAAAACACCAACTGATGTGAAGTAAAAAATGAATATTAAAAAAAAGACAAAACAACATACGAAAAACCAATATAAACACATATGTATATCTTAGCATTTTCCAGTGAATATACTAATTTAAACTAGGATTACTTAAATGCTTCCATAAGAAAGAATTCATACAATAAGCATATAATTCCTAATTGGAATTAGCATACTAAGTGTTTATATACAGTTGAGCACCTAAAAGCACTTGAAATAGTGCTTGCATGAGTGAGCATTGTCCTTATAATCATGTTTTTATAATAACTATTATCTCAATAAAAATTAATAAGCATTTTTTACTCTTAAAAATATTTATTGAGTGAAGGAAAAAGATTATGCAGGAAGTGATAGCTTGAATTACAAGACAGAAGGAAAAAAATACAGAGAACAGAATCTGTGCCTCAGGAAGAAGCATGATTCTTCCTTTATAAAGAAAAAAATAATTTTAACGTTATAGTTCCATTTACAATACAATAGTATATGACCGTTTATAACAAATTTAAAAACAAATAATGGGAGAGTAGAGAGAAGAAGGGGAGAGGGTAGGACTGGGAGGAGAGGAGATAAGGCCAATGATCCAGATTTAAAGGGAATAAATAAAATTATATATATATACAAATAATTTCCAAGAGAGGTTGAAATGAACTTTAGCCCATTTCACTAATTCAATTACTCACTCAGCCTGTCAATCAGCAGATAACTATTGTGTGCCTCCTGCCTTGTGTTAGGCCATAACTAGAGAAAGAACAAATATAGGTAAAATCCTCTTGGAGCTTAAGCCAATAACCCAACAAATAAATTTGAAAAACACAACTGTAACAAAGTTTCATAAGATAAAAGCACATGTTGGTATAAAAAGCAGCATGAGAAGGGAATATAACCCTATAGGAAAAAAAGAACAAGGCTCCATAAAAAAAGTGGGAGTCTCTCTGCCATACTAGTGGGCTACAAGTAGCATGAAAATAGGGTCTATGGGATTTTGTAACCACCTCACTGTGCTTTGAATCTCTGGCCCTTATAGTAACCTTAATCTATATATCTTTTTCACTACGGAGATTGAATATCTTTATGGTTTTCTTAAATAAGTTGAACTCTGAACATTATTTTTCTGACAATGTCATTTTTCCACTTATGTAAAATTTCATCTTATAGACTGTCTTCTTTTTTATTATTGCACAAATACTTGTTAAGAACCTACTAGCTTGGCTGAATTGCGTGCTTTCTGGAAAGATGCACTGCAGTCCTGACCTCTGTCACCTCAGAATGTGACTTTATTTGGAAATAAGCCCCTAGATGGACACTAATTAATATGACTGGGTTTGACAAGAAAAGACAGCTAGCAATGTGAAGCCAAAGAGATTCACCGGCTGGGGCTGTTCAGCTGGAAGCCAGGTAATGTCAAAGAGAGTGAAAAATAAGTGGAAGTTGGATAAAAGCAAGGTTGGAATTTCCCACCATGCCTCAGAGGGAACACCGGCCCTAACATCTTAATTTTGGACTTTGAATCTCCATAACTGTGGGACACTGATATTTTAAGTCCACCCAGTTTGTGACAACTACAGTAGCCTTAGAGACATGATGTGCCTTATTTCCTTCATGGGCTTTTCTAGGCACTTATTTGATTCGTGTGGCATGAGACAAAACAAAATAACATAAAAATGTGGCCCTTGCTCTGAAGATCTTCCAATGTATATGTATAAGAACTAACAGGAGGACAATAAATTGTATTGATTTTGTGACTATAAGGCATAAATTGCAAATAGTTATGTAATGTAACCAATTAAGAAAACCTTTTTAATACTTGCATTTAAACATGCTGTAGTAAATCTCACAGGCATCTGTCTTAAAAATCTATCACTATAAGAAAACCTTCAAAAGAAGTCCCAAAAGTCCTAACCATAACTCAGTCTTTGTCAAGAAGAATGAGTAGAATTAAAGCAAAATTTCTGTCCACAGCAATTACAACAGACTCTCATGCACAATTAAAAGACTGAATATATCATAGTATGTAGATGGAGGGGTAGTCAATTAGAAATCCCTCTGCTTCTGGAGATTGAGGTCAAACACTTCAGGTTTTATGAATAATGCTGTCATAATTTATTTGCTAATTCAGTTGTAACATATTATATTAAAATAATAGACATGATGGGAATGCTGTTGGAGTAGACAGACTATAGTGTGGTAATTTATATTGTAAATAAAGGCAATGAGTGGCATGCACAGTGGGCCAGATCAGCTCTTAGATGAACACACAAGGGTCCCAGTCCCATTAACTTGAGAATGAGTTGTGTTCACTCATGTGAATTAGATGATTGTATAAAACTGTCTCCTCTTTTTGCCCCAGTGAACTATCTGACAGAGATTTGTATATGTTCACTTGAATCATGTAATTTATAGTTCACTAAAATGGAAAATGTGTGTGTGTCTGTGTGTGTGTGTGTGTGTGTGTGTGTGTGTGTGTTTATGGCTCACAAGTTTTTCCTACTGATTCCTGGATTTGCTAATTGGTTCAAGGCCTCTGTGTCTGAGTTTGGCTCTATAATTCAGTCTGGTCAATGAAAGTTATGAGACAACTGAGTGATATTTGCTTACTGGAGATTCTTTGTTGCTCTTAGGCAACCTTGTCTCCTATTATCTTCCATGGAACCCAGGGTAGCCTACTGGAGAAGGAAAAAGCATGTTCAGGAGCCATCCTGGTGGTTGCTCATCCAGT
This sequence comes from Psammomys obesus, assembly GCF_907164565.1. Lineage (NCBI taxonomy): Eukaryota > Metazoa > Chordata > Mammalia > Rodentia > Muridae > Psammomys > Psammomys obesus. The sequence continues at coordinate 1,198,892 of NW_026596120.1, read as the reverse complement.
TGAGACCTAGGTCTTTTCTAAGCCTGTCCAAACCAAAAGAAAAACTCAGCCAACCTCCAACAATGTGTTTTACTATTAGGGCTTCTGGTTGTATGGCAAAACCTAATAGACATAGCTTTAAAATCCAATAGTTAGAGCCAAACACAGTGGTAAATGCCTGTGATCCAAGTACTCGGGGAGGCAGAAGCAGACAAACCTCTGTGTTGAGACCAACCTGTTCTACAAAGTAAGTCCAGGACAACCATGTCTACACAGCGAGACCCTGTCTCGAAAATAAACAGACAAGCAAAAGCCAGTAGTTAGAATGTTTAAAGAAATGCTTACTACTTATTAAATATCTTTTAGGAGTTTTTCATAGCAGTTCAAAAGATTAGTATGAATTGTTGTTTGGTTTGTTGTTTACATTTGTTCTTTGGCAATTTCATATATGTTTCTAATGTATTTCCAATGTATTCATCCCCTGTCTTAGTTAGGGTTACCATTGGTGCAACCAAACACCGTGGCCAAAAACAAACTGGAGAGAAAAGGGTTTATCTGGCTTACACTTCCATATCACTGTTCATCACCAAAGGAATTCAGAACAGGAAGTCAAACAGGGCATGAACCTGGAGACACGAGCTGATTCAGAGGCCATGGGGGAAAGGTGCTACTCACTACCTGCTCCTCGTGGCTTGCTCAGCTTGTTTTCTTATAATCCAGGACCTCCAGCCTAGGGATAGCATCTCTGAAAATGAGCTGGGTCCTACTTTCTCCCCCATTAGCCACCAATTAAGACTTTCTTATTCTCAACAAGTGCCCTCCTACATTCGTGTTTTTGTTGTTTCTTAACTTCTTTTATTCCTGACCACTTGCATTATATTAAAATTATTTGGATGAGCATGAGGATGGTGCTATTTAATGGAGCATGGTCAATTTAACAAACTAAGAAAAAAAAAAATGACTCCCCCTTCCCTAGCAGTGACTAAGCGCCAATAGCGCCTCAGTTAAGGATGGACTCCTTCTGCCATCTCTGATGGCATGTCGTTGTGACACCTGCGCAGATCTTGTGCATATACCATAGTTGCTAGGAGAACATGAGTATGACTCCCATGTCATGCCCAGAAGACATCAATTCAGAGCGCTTCTCCTCATTCTCTGGTTTTTGCATTCCTTCTATTCTCTCACCCTGAGGCTTGAATGAGATCATAAAGATGTCCTGCTTAATGCTGAGCACTCAAGAGTCACTTCATCCCAGCCCTTTGGCCAATTATGAGTTTCTGAATCAATTCCTCCTGTCCACTGCAAAAATAACTAGGTCTGATCAAGGCTAGGTACAAAAGTAAGTGTTAAGAAGGTAGAGAAAAACAAGAGTAGTAGGTTCCCCATAGGGCCTTTGACCTCCAAGCCATGGATTTTTTTTTAACCAGGTTTAGAATATCAGGCATGCATTCATTTTGTGGTGTAGCCTCAAACCAAATTAGAAAGTGGCTGGTACTGACATAACAGTTATGCCATGGTTGTACCAATGGGCATATCTTGCCTGGCTGGTCAGTATTATAAAATGCAGGGGCCACTTCTGGGTTAGACCATAGATGACTTTTATCCCCTAGAAGCCTAGATAGAAACTTCTGTCACACCAAAAGCTAGCCAGAAGGAAGGAAGACTCCATCTCAGCTCCAGTTTGATTTCTCTACATGCTGCAAACAAAGTAGGTAGGATCTCCAATAATGTTCCCTTTTTATTGTTTTTGTTTTTTAATTTTGTGTGTGGCTGTTTTGCCTGCTTGTGTGTGCATGTACTGCCTGTGGAAGCCAGAAAAGGATATGTGATACCCTCTAATTGGAGTTACAAATAATGGTGAGCTGCCATGTAGGTGCTGAGAATTGGACCTAGTTTCTCTGGAAGAGCAGCCTGTGTTTTAATCTCTGATCCAGTTCTCCCACCCCATTTAGCAATGTTCTTACCACCTACTTCTGGTGGGCCACCAAAAGCAATGGCAATACCTGGTATTGTTTTGGGAACCTCTAGGGCTGTCAAGACTAACAGTCATAGACCCAACTCACAGGGAAGTAGCATACATGTGACACTGGAATATTTGTTTGAATAATATCTGGTTTGTGGAATCAAATTTGTGTACCCCTCCTACATACTTCCACTCAAATTTTCTTTTAATTAAAAAAAAAATAATGAATGTAAGCTTGAGGCCTCCTGATATTTCTTTTGTCCACATTAACATGTCTATTGTTGTTGTCTTTGTGCAGCTCATGTTTAGGCTGTCAGGCTAAGGAGACTTTATGGGTTCAGCTTCTGACATTCATGGAGATGCAGCAAACATATCTGCACACACACAAAGACAAAAATTAGTCAACACTAAAGCCAATCTGTGACTTAGCTAAATCACTCTTTGGCATATACCGAAAGAACTCTACACATGTACAAAATTTTCAAAAAAAAATTCAATTATTTCTTCTTTAAGTTTATAATAGAATTAAAACATTCTCCCTTTCTCTTTTCTACATCCTAATCCTCCCATATAACCCTCCTTGCAGATCCTTCTTCAGTAGAGTCTTCTCCCAGCTGAGAATCTTCAGCAGTATCACAGCAGCCCACTGTGACCCACAGTTTAGGGAAGAAGCATGGATTTGCCATCTGAATCCTCTGTGTGTGTATGAGAGAAAATGATGCACCACATTGTCTGGGTAAGAAAAAAGCCTCATTCTTATTAGCTTTCTTTTCCAACTAGCCTGTTAACTGAAGTGTAATTGATGTCGACATGTTTTCACTTTCTGTGGTACTTGGGACCATTTTACTTCTCTTTTGGTGTTCTTTTCTCTTTTTCTATGGTAGCAGTGGGTTTATCCAAAACTAGCTCTTTTTCCTAATTCTGCCCAGTTTCTATCATTGTTTGTCCATTCTTGTTTGTTTACTGGAAATAGATTTCTTTTTTCTCAAATAAATATACTCTGATTATGCTTCCCCCTCTCTCTACTCCTTCCAGTTCCTACGCATCTCTCCTCCTATCCAGATCCACTCCCTTTGGTTCATTAGAAAACAAACAGGCTTCTAAATGAGAATGACATAATAAAAATATAAGCTAAAACAAAAATTAATGTGATGGAATTGAATAAAACAAACAGAAGAAGAGCCCAAGAGAAGACACAAGAATCAGACCTACTCATTCACACACTTAGGAATCCCATAAAAACCCTAAATGGAAACCATAATGTATATGTGGAGGACCTGGTACAGACCTGTGCAGGCCCTGTGCTTGCAGCCTGTTTGTTTTCTAATGAACCAAAGGGAGTGGATCTGGATAGGAGGAGAGACGCGTAGGAACTGAAAGGAGTAGAGGGGGAAGCATAATCAGAATATATTCATGTTTATATGGGCTTTGCTCATGTTGAATTAGAAGGCCTTCCCTTCTTGGTGTCCTCTATCCCTTTGGCACTTACACTCTTTCTGCTTCTTCATCTGTGGAGTCTCTGAGCCCTAAAGAGAGGAATTTGAAGAGACATCATGGATAACATGACTGTTTATAAGCACAGAATCAACAGGCTCTCCTCTAGTACCTATAACTTTCCTGCCTGTGGATTTTGACCCTGTTTACAGTACCAGGCATGAACTTCATCTTGTAGGGCAATCCAATCAAGACAGTGTTTGCACACTTTATAAACAGGCTTGCCACTTCTGTACACAGTGGACACATCTTGATTAGCAAGTCAGTATTGGAGCATGCAGGATTCATTACCGTATAAAAATATTAGTGTCTCTTCCCCCCTACAGACCACTTAGCATCTTCTAACACTATGAAAGCTAGAAAAGAGTTCAAGACATATTTCTCTATGTCCTACAAGCAAAAATGCGTAGTTTCTTCAGCAATAGTCTTACCAGGTAGCTATGGGTGGCAACCAAGAGCAATGGTAATAACCTGTATTATTTTGGGTGTCACTGGAGACTTGCTGACAAATAACTTGTGTGGACGTAACCTTTGCCTGCCACTGAGATTTTCATTTCATAACTCATTTCTTTTTGAAAGGAGTATTAGTCATTAATGTAGGGGTACTTCTGTAAAACTCATCTTAAAAAATAAATTATATTTTAATTAGCTTACAAAGTTGTGAGGTTTCATCAACCTTAGTTTTGGCTAACACACTATAGTTCCCATCTGGCTGTAAGCTTTAGTTCCTTATATTTACCCGTTGTTCTTTCATAATACATGTTTCACTATATCCTTGTTGAATTTTTTACTTAGATTGAAAGATCATGGGCTCCAAAGTAGCTTTTTCATGCACACTTCAGTTTGATTACATCTTCCTCTAATCCCTCATTTCCACATCCCCATAACTCCACTACTTACTCAAACCCTTCATCATCCAATATTTCCAATCTACTTTTATTTTATCTGTATTCTACCATCCCTCTCCCCTAAAAGCATCTGCCTGCCAATGACCCATTTCTGGCTTCCTAATTTCCATCTTCACCCCATGCTAACAATACAAAAGGAAAAAAAAATTGAAGTTAGGTTCCTTATAACAGAGAGAAAATGCAGTGTTTGTCTTCTGGTACAATTTTAAATTGAAGAAGAAAGTGTTTTCTTTTAGGTCATGGTTGAAATCATGAGAAAGTTAAGGTCATAAACAGAATTTTATTTCTGCAGCAGCAAAAGAAAAGATGTGACAAATCAATCAACCACCCACCCAGCCAAGAGGATAGTAGGAGAAAATTGGGCCAGTAATAGTCAGAAAAACAGTAAGAGCATAGTAACAACTCATGGTAATCAATCATGAGTACAGGGAGTCAAATGGAAGAACCACAATGCAGGCATTTTTTTTCTCAAAGCCCATTCTCTCACTTCCTTTATTGGCCGCTGGTCTGACAACTAACAAGATGGGAAATATGACCCGGTGCTGTGGTACAGTATGAGAGCATGTATATGTCATGCTTAAACCCTGCAGTTTGGACTTTAAGCCTTGGAAAAACAAAAGGACAATCAATGTACACATCTAATAAAACCCTATAGTAGTTTATCCTCGATAGTAATCAAATGGATACACGGTAAAACGCAATAGAGTTTTTATTCATTTTGTTTGGCATACCTACTCCATAATAATGGATTCTCAAGTCTGAAAGAATTCAATGGATTTATCATGCGCTATTCTTAGAGAAGTGTTTCATGTGTTATTATGCTATGTATGGAAATGTATATGCTGTGGCTTACAGCCGTCTGAAAGAGAATTTCTCATTACAAAATCACTTACAGTAGGAATTGGTAAACTAATAAGTTAATTCTGATACAATATAAGTATTAAGCTGTTAGATTGCAATACTGATAATACGGAGAAATATTACTGTAATATCTGAAGAAAAGCAGATTATGAAATTGTGTGTTTACATACAATAACAAGCAAAAGTTATAATTTTTTTAAAAAAGAGGAAGCAGGAGCTATAGAGATTGTTCACTGGTTAAGGGCTCTTGCTGCTCTAACATGGGAACTGGAGCTTGAATCCCATTACCCACATTAAAAAAACAGGCATCTCCTACCCGACTGTTAAGTCTAGGACTGGGGGCCACCATGCACTGTGCTGGACTCTTTCCACAGACAAAAGCACATACACCTGCTCACATGTACATATTTGCATATACACTCACACTGATATAAATAAATATGCACGTAAACAAATATTTTTTGTTGTTGTTGTTTTTAAAAACAGAGTTTCTCTCTGTAGCCTTGGCTGTTCTGGAACTCACTCTGTAGTCAGGCTGGACTCAAACTTATAGATAAATAAAAATTTTTAAATGAGGTAAAAACAATATCAGAAAAGTTAACAGAATATCATTAGGGAGCAAGATTAGAAACCCCTTTCAAATAATCTTGATTTTATTTTATTGCTGTGTGTCACTAACATGGATACATGTATTTTATTTCTTGTGTAAAGCACTTACTAAATACTAGTACATATTACGGAGTATTTGAATTTTACTCTCTAATGGAGGCAGGGAAACTGGAAAGAAAGAGATCCCTTTCTCAGACCTACAAGAGTTCTGAAGAGACGTTGGACATGGAATTTTTTGCATCATTAAAATTCAGAGAAGCAGCCACTCACCCCATGTAGTTTTTCAGTATCAAAATAGCAGAGACATTGGCCCTTGACTGTCAGAGAAAGAATCAGCCCTTATTCTTATGGTTCCCATTCCTTATGCCATAAATTTATGGGAATGAGATACTAAACAAACAAATGGATTTATACATCAAAAAGTGAGAGGTTGTCAATGGGATAAAGGGTGTCAGGATTATGATTATAAATGTTAATGGATTGGGAATCAGAAGGTACTTTAGCCTAGGAACAAGAACATCCGCATAATATAGTTGGAACTGACCTAACAACACATGTTCCACCCTTACCTGATAACTCCTCTACTGACATTACCAGTCATTGCTCTATTCTTTATCAAGGACCCTTTGGAACTCCTTTTGTTTCAAGAAAATCTTTGTATCCCAGCTATCTCATTTGTCACTTCCAGCTGTGTTTTATCACTTCACTTGGGTGAGATCTTACTCAACTATAGCCTTGAAGGACATTCAAATAGGCTCTCACTTAATCTTCTATAGGTGCAGAACAGGACTGACGCTAGAAGTCCTACTGCCCATGGTCCATTCCAATACATAATTTGTACCTCTAGGAACTGTAAAAACTTTAAAGGTAGCTCACTTTTGCTCTCTAGCTATTTCTACTTATTTTCTAGACAGTATAAACTCCTCAAATTGAAAACTACCCAACCAGAGGCTTCCTGGTCAGCATTTAAAATACAAGTAATGATGAACATGATTCTATTATATTAAGTTAATCAAATTACCTATTAATTCAACCGTTACCAGAAACTTAGATACTTTATGTATTTTTTACTCTGAATGACGGTGCAATGAACAATACTTTGGACATTTCTAAACTACAACATGTACAATTCCCAAAATAAATCATGATATAAAATTCTTTCCTAAGAATAGTGTGGGATGATTTAACAGAAAGATCCTGAGTGTCTACCTACTATCTAATCCATCTTATTGAATTTTGTTTGAACTTCTGCAAAGGGAAATAGATAGGAGAAAGCTTTTAAGCCATGGTCTTAGAAGGTAGGAGGTTATCAAGGAAGTACTTCTTATGGTCACATTATATAAGGCCCAGAAATGTCTTTTGGCCTTCAAGGAAACCTTGAAGTACTTGAAAGAGAAGCACCAGACAGGGCTGTCTCTACAGCTTCCCCAGCTCTGCCCTCTCTTCAACACTGGCAGTAATCAAATAGGTCAACAGCACCTATTGCCACCTCAGCCTGGCTTCCTGAAGGAACTATCTACAAAAGTCAGGTTAACCTGGCTCCAAGGAGGAACCTTTGTCACTCTTGTCAGTTTCTCATTTTCCTGACGCTGTCTTACAGTGCAAGGTACTAATTCAGACTTAATTATTAGATGACATTTCCTCAGTAGAATAGAAGCACCTTGTATAAAACGATCTGTCTTGCTATAAGTTTACGAGAAGAAAGACCTGTTTTCCATTTCACTTGCTATATCCTCGGTTTCTAAGACAGTGTTCAGCACATAAATGTATTTAGTAAAAAAATCTTATAAAACTATTAAAACAATTCAAAATTGTTAACTTGAAATAGTGTCAACAGATGGACTATCCTGTTAAGAAAATACTCTGCTCCTCCAGATCCAATCCCCCAGAGAACGAGGGTAAACCCAAATACCACTGGTGAAAAAAGTAACAATAAAATGACTCCTAATGGTATTGTGCTACACTCATAAATTAGTGTCATCACCAGAAAAGCTCCCCCTTGCAACAGATAGGAACAAATACACAGATGCACAGACATTTAGCAGAAAGGAGACCTTGGAACACACCGCTCTGATTTGGATATCTTCAACAAATCCCTCTTCCTGATGCTCAGGGAATCCTGTAGAAGAGGAGGCATAAAGAGTGGAAGAGCCAGAGGGTATGGAAGACACCAGGACAACAAAGCCCTCTAAATCAACCAAATAAGGCTCATATGAACTCACAGAGACTGAAGCGCAGGGCCTTACTGTTATGCTGCAGGTGAATTTGACAGAGGGACTGTGTCATCACAAGGATTGTCAGAAAGTACACCTAGGTCTGATTACCTCTGGGAACTCACAGCTATGGTGACCAGCAGCTCACACAAAAATGCTTCAGGTTTTTAACCACACTAGGTAGTACGTTCCTTACTGGCTTCCAGAATGTGTTACTTGAACCATTGTGTGCACATAGAGACAGTGGACTTCTGCGTGTTGTGATGGCTGCAGAAGCACATCTGAGGGATCTTCTCCTTCTGTTGTTTTCGTCCAAAATTGATGTGATGGTTTTTGTTTTTATCTCATATTTTATTTTGTCAGGTTTGTTTGTTATCTCTTAGAAACCAGTTCTTTTCTAATGAGAGACAGAACAAAAGTGAATCCAGATGGGTGGGAAGATGGGGAGGAACTAGGGATAGAGGGAAATAGTAGTATTAAAAAAAATAAAGAAAAAGAAAAAACTTTAAAAAAAAAAGTACCATCAGTATCTGTGGGCTTGGAGCTACATACATGGGTGACTCACACTCAATGGGAGCAGAGATGCAGTCAATAAGAAATGGTAAAATTGGCAAATAGTTGACTGTACAAAGGTGTTGACAGCTACAGTAAGCATTAGGCCAGACTGCAGACTCGCTAAGACATAATAAGCTAAAACTAAACTCAGAGGAAGCTAAGGTTCCTTTTGAAATTTTTGTCCACAATAATAAATTATTTCTATACTGGTACAAGTCAAGGGAAACTTTAAAGATTTTTCATTCTTTCTAAAAAAGACTCCAGTTGTCTTATTTTATTTTTTCTCTTATTTAAAATATTTTTCCTTATATAATATTTCCTGGTTATGTTTTCCCTCCCTCTATTCCTCCCAGGTCTTCCCCACCTCCCCTCCCATCTGCATCCACTCACTACCTTTCTGTCTCTCATTAGAAATAAAACATATTTCTAAAGAAAATATAGCAAAATAAAGTAAGATAAAAACAAAAACAAACAAACAGAAGGAAAAGAGCCCAAGAGGAGGCCCAAGAAGCAGATATAGATGCAGGGATCCACTCACTTACACTCAGGAATCCCATAAAAACACAAAAGCAGAAGCTATACTATATGCACAAAGAACATGTGAGGGAGGGTGGAGGAGAGGACACAGAGAATTATATACAAAAAAAAAAAAATTTTAATGGCTCAGCCATTAAAGGATAGGCTCTCAAACAAAAATATGAAACAAAAACCTTAGTTGTATGTTGTAATCTCTTTTTTTCAGCATTATAATGACTTGTTTCTCCATTATTTTCCAAAGTTGCCCTCACCTCTGTTTTGTCTTCTGTTCTCTTACAGGAGAGATTGCTGGCATATTTTGCACATGAATACTGATGTTTCCCATGGTGACTGTGTTACTCGGGAAGTGGCTTACTAATTGGTGTTCCCTTCATTTTAAACTCAAGTTGTGGAGAGTGGGATGGAGTCCATCTCTTAGAACTTGATTTGGTAGTGAAAAGGTTATAAGGCATTTTCTGTCTTTGTGTCGCAACAGTGTCATGGAAATTACTGGATCCATATTACAGATATTAAACTAAGCAACTTGGTCACCAGATTTTGGAGATTTTGTTTCCATCATTGATTTTGATGGCTTTGAGCTTTCATATTGGCCATGGATCTTTTCATGGACTTACGGTTTGGATAAAATGTCCTATTCAATTTAATACAATCTTTAGTCAGCATGCTCTGTTTCATAACTCTTTAGCAAAATAGAAGTCATTTTCAATCTGAACAGGGGAGACTCCTTAACTTGGACTGAAAAACAACCCAGAGATGTCCCTGAGAATTTCTAGAAATGGAAGATGGTGGGAAGAGATGTATTTCCAGAATGCAAAGGCAAGATGATACCTGAGTGGAAGATAAGAAGGCATCTTTTGCCGGGAGCTATATCTATAGTACTATCATGAGGTCAGGGGGGAACAGCCATTTAAAGAACCCCAAGGGAATAGAAAAAGGGTGGTCAGTCAGCACGCTATTATGGTAACAAACTACCTAAGATAATCAAATTATTATAAAGAAGAAAGGCTCATTTTGACTCAGGGTTCTAAAGCCCAAGGTTACCTGGCCTTGCTATCTGTATATCTATAACAAGACAGTAGCACATCATGGCAAAAGTACACATGGGAAAAGCTGCTCACCTAATAGCATCCAGAAAGCAAGGAGAGCTAGAAAAGGACCAGATCTTTACTAGCTCTTCAAGTAGGTATTGACCTAACTTACTTCTACTTTCCCCATCTCCTAAGACTCTACAACCTCCTGTAACACGTGGAAAGTAGACCAAGTCTTCTATACACAGGCCTTTAGCAGACATGCAGAAAAACAAATTTTAAGAGGGAGCAAATTTTAAGAGCAACATAGCTTGACATAGCTTCCTACTTCCCACATTTGTAAGTCTTGGAGTTCAGGAAATGTATTCCAGTACATTTAAGGAACAGAAAGGCTATTGGGTCTCCAGGAGCTAGAGTTACAAGTATGGGTACCAAGACCCTCGGAACTGACATCTGGTGCCCTAAAAGAGTGGTGTGCTTGATTCACCACTAAGTCATCTCTCCTGCCCCATAATAACTCATTTCTACTACCTTGATCTATCCAAAGCAGATGCTGAATTAAACTTTGACAATCACGCTTTTTTTTAATCTGCAAAACTGAAATTTAATCAAATTCTCTGTAAGCCTGTGAGAAATCTCGCGATTCACCACAAAGTTCTTTTGTTTGACAGTTTGCATCATTTTGGTTTTTTTTTTTTTTTTCCTTAAAGAAAAACTATTTTCTATTCACAGCAACTATAAGTTCCTTTTCTGTTACACAGGACCATCGACTCTCTGCCTTTACAATGCACACCCTCTGCAAACAAACTGCCTCGCAAAAATGCAGCCTCAGAACGTCTGCTCCTCTTCAAGCATGCACCTTACAGAATTACATTCATGGAAGCAGTCCTTCCAAGAAAGGAGCAGGAGGCTCTGCTTCTGGGAATATGAGAATTTATCCATGCTGTGCCAGACACCAATTCTGTCCTTATTTAAACATTAGACAACTTAGGATCTGCCAAACTGACATTCTGCACAACAGGGATGTTTTCCAGAAGAAACGCATTTTGGTTTTAGATTCAAGTCACATACACCCTCTTCTCCACAGTGAAATGATACTTTTACGATTATTCTTTCAGTATTTCATACTTGTAAACAATCAAAAATGGTCATATTAACTGACCTATTTTCTACAACAGGTGCCCCTCCACAATTATGTCCTCCTCCTCCTCCCCCGCTTCCTCCCACCCTCCTTCTCACCTTCCTCTTCTTCTTCCTCTTCCTCCTCTGGTAATAACCTGCAGGGCACAAAGTCCCTCAGGAACAGCTGCTTGCTTTAGAGATTTTAGAAAGAGCCAAGAGCTTTCAGTGGCTGTCCACTCTCTCTCCTTGAGAGTCCACCACTTAACCTTGTTATACAATCTTATATTATACAAGACCATCTGTGTTTCTCATCTGAGTTGTTTTCACAGCCCTTCTGAGGACTGGGGACCTGAGGAAAGCCCAAGGTGTTATCCCTATCCCATGATAGTGTATGTGATTTTGTTAATTAAGTCATGAGGGTCATTTGTTAACCAGTGGTGGGTAACTTTTCAGTTTTTCATTTTTACAGAAAATGTGATATTTAAGAACAGGAAAGTGTAAAACTGTTTTCTTTACTTAAGTCTACAATTAAATCTACTGCATGGACCAACCTGGCCAATAAAAAAAGATAACTTAGTAAAAAAAAAAAAAAAAAAAGGTATATAATTTTGAAAACATTTATTTTTAATTTATTTTCATTATGTTCTCTTTATATATTTGAAAATAAAATGAGCCATGTCTAAAGTGACTTATTTAGTAGTCACTTCATTTTTCAAATGTTGGAATCCAGGAAGTTCTATGGATTGAAATGTAATCAATCATTTGCCATTTTTCTGTTGAGCCTCAGCTCTGTGTATCGGTATACCGTCTGAAAAACACGAGGTCTAATGATAATCAGGATGACATGACTAAATAATGGGCCAATTGTATGCCGCTCCAGATCCATCTGTAGGAAGCTAGTGCCCTCCTCCCTGAAAGCATATAATCATTTTGAAGTATCTCTTTGTTTTTATTTTAAGAGAATGTCAAAAAAGTAGAGTCTAATTTTATGTGCCTGGGAGTAGTTATCTGAGCTTCAGGCAATACAAACGCAGCTATTACTGGGAAGTAAAGCCTTGCATAATTAACAGACATCAGCAGCCTTACAGTTTCTGTAGAATCCCGTAAGTTCCTTGCCTGAAGGCTGCGCTCATCCTAGTAAGTCTGTTTATCCTGTCCAAGATTAGATTAGTTTAATTATTATGAAAAAGACTGCTAAGATCTTACAGCCTAATTATGCAAATGTTTCTAAATGTTCACAAAAGTAATTTATTTATTTGGAGATAAATGAATCTGTTTTGTCATAAAACAGATTGCAGTCCTGGCAATGTACAAGCAGGGTTATGTAGCCTTCGGCAAATCTTGCACCACAAATATCAGTGGGATTTCTAGATTGCAACATTTAAAAACATATAAATGTTTTTTTAGCAGGTTTTTATTGTTTTTGCAAATTGTAGCAATCTCAGAAGGAAGCATCACAGGTTTCATACTCACCGACCTTGTTATGAAAACATGGTTTCTCAACAGAAGCATTTAAAAGATGCTAATCACTAAACGCTCCTGGTAGACCTATTTAGGTACACCTGTTTTATTGTGTTTCAAGGCTGATCTTCTTCATTCTATTGAGACTTTTTTTTCTCCCTATACCTTATAGTATTATACTTTTCAGTAAAGTAAAATGCTGAAAACATAATAGGATACATATTGAGAGGGATCATAGTATCCATATTAATTAAAATAAGTTAAGCCAAGCTCTTATCTTAAAATGACTCCTAAGTAATAACACATCCATATATATATATATATAATTTAGCTAAAACTTGGAAGCACATTGTTATCATATATCAAATTGTTATTGCCATTATCATCAGCATCCCTAATAGTGTCAGAAAACATAAAATAAACAATAAAAATACATATTTGTTTATTTGTTTTTTTCTTTTTCTATAAATAGACTATAAGTATCATGGAAACAACTCATTCTCTGGGTATGATTGACCTAAACCAAGCAAGTTCTAGATTTCACTGTCAAAAAGAGAGAATGGTAATAATCATGATAAAGATAGTGAAATAATAATAATGAGTTATATTAAAAGCCATAATTTATTACTCTCTGTAGCTGTTATTAGTCACTTGAATGCCTGATCTCATTCAGTTCTCAACTACTTCCCCAATGAGAGTTTAAGACTGTGAGATTTGGTCTATCATGTTACACTGTCCCAAAAGGTAACCTTATAAAAGGAAAGATATATTTTAGCTCAGTTTCAAATGTTCCTTTCTTGAGTCCTCCATTCCACTCATTCTGGGCCATGATAAAGTTGAACTTCAAAGCAGCATGCATGTTATGGAAGCTACTTACTTATGGAAAACATGTTGGTCGAAGGAGCTAAGGATAAGATACATCCCTCAAAGACACATTCTCTGTGACTTACTTCCTCCTGCTAGGACCTACCTCCTAAGGATTCTAGAACCTTCCAAAATAGTGCTACCAGCTGGGGATAAAGCACTCAGCCCTTGAATTTGTGGGAGCATTTCATCCTCAAACTGTAATAGCTGTCAATAACCTCATGTCTGCCATAGAAAAAGATCATGTCAAATGATGTAACTTCAGAGCACGGTAACAAAGACTGCATATTCCTTGAGCCATATCCAATCCAGAGGAGAGAATGCACATAAAATAGAGAAATTATGAAGTTCAGAATACATACAGAATTTGAGCAACACCCAAAATAACGTAGAAGTTTCAGTGTATTTTTGTATATGTATATGGGGGGATGAGTATAGACAAGGTTTCCACAGCAAAATGCAAAGAACCAGGCTTTATTTTTCTTGAGATACCCAGGATCATTTTCCATTATGTCAATAACCAAATCCTTACTTTGTGTGAGGTACTGATTTCATGATTATGTTGAGAGTGGTTGTCCTGTTTTCTTGCATCCTCTCAAGAAAGCAGGTGTATGAATTAGTTTAGTATTATCAGGTTCTTCAGTAGAAATTCAATGCCAAGTCACATAGTGAAGATGCCATTTTTAGCTGAGGATTTGGAGATGGTCTGGTACTGGACTTTGACCTAGTAGAGAGTGTCCACAGTGGACGCCTTGCTCCATTAAGAGGTAGCCTGTCTGGAAAAGAAAAAAGAAGTGGAAGAAAAAGTTGAGCCTCTGGGTCCACATTGACTAACATAAGTTAGCACCCTAGATTGTAAGATATTAGAATCAGTACATTGACTACAGTAGCTAGTTTGTTTACTCTCATTTATAACCAGAATTATACAAATAAAAAGAAAGTTCAACGTTCCAATTAAATGAGCTACAGGCCAACATCCACTTACCCATGGGTTTATAATTGTTGATACTAAAGTTAGTTTAGCTTTAAAAGAATCAATTATTGGGAGGTGGTGTGAACCTTTAATCCCAAAGGAGGCAGAGACAGACAGATCTTTGAATTCAAGGCCAGCCCAATCTACAGAGTGACCTCTAGAACATCCAAGGCTACACAGAGAAACCCTGTCTCAAAAAGAAAAAGAAGCAGATGAAGGAGGAGGAGAAGAAAAAGAAGACTCAGTTATGTTTGGCTAGGTCCAATTGGCAGGTCCAGTGCACAACACATGAAATCCATCAACTTTGCTAATATCCACGGCTTTTTTCCCTTTTGAAATCAGGTACATGCACAGCCATCTCCTAAGAACTTTAAAACTTGAACTATTCATTTTGTACATTCCCTGTGCCTTTAAGACTTTGGGGGGAATAAGTCTCAACAGTGGTATAAAAACCCATATTAACTACAGAGAAATGTTTCTTTTATTAAGTGGTTCAATTATACGAAAATAATGTATTCAAAGATAGGTGTCAAGGACCTGCACAATCAACTAATTAGGACCCGTAGAAGTTCACAGAGATCGGGGATCCTGCAGAGGTCAGACCTAGGTCCTCTACATATATGCTATGGCTGAGCAGCTTGATGTTTTGTGGGAATTGTAACATTGCTGGTGGAGCTGCCCCTGGCTCTTTTGCTACCCGTGGGACTCTTTTCTTCCTATGGGTTGCCCTGTCCAGCCTTGATGTGATGGTATGCGCCTAGTCTTAATGTAACTTGTTATGCCATGTTTGTTTGATATCTTTGAGATATCAATCAAACTGCTGCTCTCTTCTGAGAAGAAGCAGAGATTGGGGTGGACCTGGGAGAAAGAGGAGATAAGGGGGGAAAGGCTAGGGAAGGGGAAGGAGGGGAAACTGCAGTCGGGATATAATATATGAGAGAAAATTTAAAAAACTTCTGTGTTAAAATAATCACATTTTTACATTTTGTCATCTGCATGGGTTTAAATTAACTGTTGTTCAAATAAGTAGGAAGCTAGGTCTACAAGGCTATCCCAGGCCCTAAAAATCTTTGGTATTAAATGGACAGTATGAACAATGTGTTTAACAGGCTCCTCTGATCTTGCCATTATCTTGGTTATTGAAGCCATTAGAAGCTGTTTGCTGTCAGTTAAATGATCATATCTCCACTGCACCTGCTTTATAATTATTCATTTGGAGCAAGATCATTAACATATTCCTTAAGTCATTTACAGGCAATTTGACTTAGCATTAACAAATTTTGTTATTTCTAACAAACTAATGGGATATATAAATACATGGATGCACAAAATTCTATACAACTCAAATAATGAAGCTATAAAAGATGTACATTTTATGATTTGTTCTCCTTTATATAATTCATGCTAATATCTTAGAAATTATGATATTTAAGAATGTTTCCAAGATAGATGTAAAAACAATAACAGCAGGCAAATTAATGTAAACTTCTCTGTCAGTTTGAGAAACAAGTAGAATAATTTAAAACTAAAAGATATTTATTACAAAATGTTAGTGGCATCTAATTAATAGTGCTCCTTGGATTAAATAACTTACAGATCTCAGCATATTCTGTGATATATGGTATTAAGGACTCAGTTAAATGACTAATATTATTAATGTGGTCAGTTACATGGGGATCTAGAAATACAAATTATTTCTTCCCAACGATTTTATAAAATACTAAAGAAAACGTAATAGAAGCATCCAATTACATATAATACAATTATAAATAATATATGAAAAATAAAGCAATGATGTCTTACTGCTCGTCTTTATTATCTGCCAGGCTATGTCTTATTTTGCTCAGCTTTATTAATTTATGTTATTTTTATGATATATCTATAAAGCTAGTGCCGCTAATCTCTACAGTTCCTAGGTGAAGAGGATGAGACACAGAGAAGTGGAATAATGTGTGATGTAGAATGGATAAAGTTGTATAGCTAAGAAACAATAACGTTAAGCTTTGACTAGAAACCCACACTTGAGCACAATTTACGTCAACCATTGTTTCATGAGCTATGGAGGATGGCTGCCTAAGGACGTGTCAGAATGCCTGAAGGGCTACTTAAAATATAAAACATCTTGTAGTGTTAGAGGTCACCAGTCTTGAGTTGAGGGTAAAAATTTCTATTCCTAGCAGAGTCCCAATTTACATACATGCTGCTAATTCACACGGGCCTGAAGAAATGCAGCAAGAAGAGAAGCAAGAGCATCAACATACACTAAGAATATTATGACAATGGTCTTACATTCTAATCGTGTACTAGTGAGATTCATAAAGCATCTTCTCTTGCATCCTAGACCACACAGGGTACGAGCACAGGGCATCTTCACATCATTCTAGATTTCGATGCCTATTCCAAAACAACAAAAATAACAAAAGTGGGTAGCTCTTATGAGATAACTTTGTAAAGAGAAAGTGGAATTTATAATTATGTTTTTGTACGGGAGGGTACAAAAAACAGGTTTACATGAATTTAGAAGGAATAAAAATCCAGAACCAGTATGTTAGATGATCTGGAGAGTACAGGAGCTCCTCAAGGACCAAATATATCAAGTCACAGGGGTGTTCTATGAGACTGTTTCTCCAACCAAGGATCATATATGCATTTAACCTAGTACCCCTGCTTGGATATAGCCCATGGTAGCTCAGTAAACAAGCAGGCTCCCTAGTAAGAGGAACAAGGACTATTTCTGACATGAACTCAATGGCTGACTCTTTGACCTCTCCTCCCCCCCCCCCAGGAGAGAGGAGCAGCCTTGCTAGGCCACAGAGGAGGACATTTTAGCCAGTCCTGAAGAGACCTGATAAGCCAGAGTCAGATGAAAGGGGAAGAGGACTTCCCCTATCAGTGGACTTGGAAAGTGGCAGGGAGGAGTTGAGGGAGGGGGGGTGGAATTGGGAGGGAATAAGGGAGATGGCTACAGCTGGGATACAAAGTAAATAACCTGTGATTAATATAAAAAAATAAAAATTATTTTAAAAAAAGATGATGGAAACAGTGAAAGTGTCTCCATGATATCAATCCTAAGGAAAATCCTGTATTAGCAATTGTTACCTGTTAGGAGGGGTAGTTTTTAATAATTGTGTAACCTCTTATTAAATTAACTATACTCAAGGGATAACTACACATCCAAGAATATTTGGAAAGCAAAAAAATTGGTTGTTTTTTTTAAAGGACAATGTTGTGTAGGTAGAGAAGGTGGTAGACTTGGGAAGAATTGGGCTATATGCAAATTTGATCAAAACACAAGTAAAATTCTAAAACCACTAATAAAATATTTTAAAAATTAAAAAGCATTAGAAAATGTTGGTGATGATAAATGTTATCAAGAAAAATAGAAGACACAGCATAGAAGCCCATTAAATACATGTATTTTTTAATATAAAGTTGTATTTAAGAGCCACAACTGAAAACAGACAGTGAACCATGCAGCAAGCTAGGAACCCAAATGGCCTTCTAAGTTTCTAAGGAAGATACATCATCTCTTAGAGAATAATCAAAAGAATTAAGGTGGTATAAACAAGATAAAGTCAGAGAATTTGCCAGACCAAGAAAATGATGTGTCATAGAACAAAGTTCAGAGTTTAAATATTCTACTGAGCAGGATAGGAAATGATCAAAATTATTTAAACAGGTCAGGATCATTTTGCCTTTAGCAGAGAGAATAAGCTAAAAGGTCAACAGAACAAGCAAAGAACTCTGTGATGGTAATCATAAATATCCAGACAAAAGAGGAAGGCAGGTTGGCCTGAAGCAATAGGCATGATAGAGCTCAGAAGTGTACAAATGTTAAAAAAAATAATTATTTACTTAGACTTTCATATGTATGGGTGTCTTTCTCAGATGTATATCTGGGCACCACATGTATGCCAGTGTGTGGAGGTCAGAAGAGTGTGTCCGACCCCTGGACCTGAAGTTATATATAAGCAGTTGTGAGTCAGCATGTGAGGGCTAGGAATCAAGCCAAGATTCTTTGCATGAGTAACAAATGTTCAGAGCCACTCAGCCATCTCTCCAGGTCTTAACAATATTTTTGTTAGAGCCATTAAGATTTATTAATAAATTGCCAAAGTCAAAAATTGGTGTGAAGCTTGTGATTAAGGCAAAATACAGATGGCATCTTCTTTCATAGCCTTAAGGCAGAAAAGACACACTTAAATTTTATCTCAGTGTATCCAGTTTATTTGGATTTAGGATACTAAATTGTATAAAGCTACATGTTAACTTGCTGGCTTATGCCTATAAAGATGAAATTATTTGTGTCTGCTGGTGAATTATATTATGTCTCTGTGGGGGACTAACCAAGTTTATATCTAACTCAGAATTTTTTTCTGGTATGTATTTCTCAGTGCCCTTATATATTACTAGGCCCTGCTTCAAATGACATGCTCACTTTATACTTTCATAGTTATGCTTTGGTTTAGGAGAATTATATTTAATATGAATTAAATAGAAGAAAGGTGAATCTATAGCTATTGTCTAGAAAAAGGCAACTAGTTCTTTCAAAATACTAGTTAGGAGACATGAGTGATGCAGGTTAGGAGAGTGGACAGAGCTGAAAGCTCAGCAGACGAGAACAGACTGATTTCACATATTACAGTGTCTCTAGTGAAGTCACAGAGCTAGATTTTTAGGTGATACTCAGGCTAGAGAAAGTATATAAAAATGATAAGTATGGTATTCTCAGAAATGAACTGCAAAAAATTAGCAAAAATGTGAGTACAAATAGAAGAAAAGTTCAAGAACTGTTTTTTGGTGGGGAGGGAACACTTAAGACTTTAAGATCTAGAGGATGAGAAGGAGCACAAGCACAGAACAGTCAAGAAGTGAGAATAAAAAAGGAAAATGAAATCTCACATGCCAAGAAAAGAAACTAATTTTAAAAGGCTGAAATTTACTTCAAATGCTATCAGTAAATCCAGACAAATAAAGGTAGAAATTAACCACTAGTTTTGGCAACTTGAAGGTCTTGTGCACTGAAGTTTGAGGTCATATCAAAGACAGAAGTCAGATGAATATGTGGTGTGACATAAAAAGAAACAGTAAACTCCAGAAATACAAATAATATAATTAATAAATTGGAATATAGTCCTATTGCGCAGATGTGAATAAACAAATTAAGTATCTAAAAAAAATAAGAAGGGTAATACATCACTCAAACATATTAAATGGAAAAGCATGATACAAAATTGTTATGTGGTTTTTAAGTATTAAATGTATGGAACAAAATAAATGACCCAAACATGAGTATAGGTAACTACATCCTTCTGATATTTGACCAAGATATCAAAACTATATTCTGGAGAAAAGATAACATTTTCAACAAGTGGGACTGAAAAAAAAATGATATCCATATTTAGAGGAATGAATTTAGATCCATATCTCTCAGAAACTAACTCCAAATTAATCAAATACCTAAACATGAAACCTGAACTTTAAAACTTCTACAAGAAAACATAGCAAGTACCCTACAAGATACAGGTGTAGGAAAGGGCTTTCTGAATAGGACTAAATTGCCTAATAAGTAAAGCCAAAATTGGCAAGTAGGACCTTGTACAACTGAAAAAGCTTCCACCCAGCTATAGAAACAATCACTAGGGTGAGCAGGAAGCCCACAGTGAAGGAGGAAATCTTTGCCAGCTATGCAGGTGACAGAGGATTGGTATTCAGAATATATAAAGAACTTAAAAAAAAAAAAAAAAAACCAATGAGTAAGAAAGAAATGACCCATTAGAAAAACGGGATGTGGGCCCAGAGTTCTCAAAAGAAAGAATGAAAATGACAAAGAAATATTTCAAAAAAAAAAAAAAGGGTTCATCATCCTTATCCAATAGAAAAATCAAAATTAAATTTGAGATTTTTATCTTACCCCAGTCAGAATGACCAAGATCAACAAAACAATGGACGATAAATGCTGAAGGAGGTTCGGGAGAAAGAAAACCCTCATTCAGCTCTGGTGTAATAACAAACTGATGTGGTCATTCTGGAAATCAGTGTAAAGGAGTCTACAAAAGCTAAAAATAAACCTGCCTTATGACCCAGGCATACCAATTCTTGGCATATCCTCAAAGGGCGTGGCATCCTACCCCACAGATTCTTCCTCTCTGCCACTCTAGTCACAGCAGCTAGGAAATGAAAACAACCTAAATGACCTTCCACTGGCAAATGGGTAATGTGGTACAAGTACACTGTGGACATGAACTTTGCGAGTAAATGGATGCGACTAGAAAATAGTATATTCTAGTTGAATGAGGTAAAACCCAGGCCCAGAAAGAAAATGCCACATTTTTTTTTCCATTTGTGGCCCTCCTCCAAATCTTTAGATGTGAGCATGTCACCTGGTGTACCTGCAGAAACCAAAACTTTAAAGGGTACCAAGAAAGTAACCATTAAAGAGAAATTAGTGGGATACAAGGGCTATAAAGGGGAAATGATGTGAATAATGAGGGGACTTTAAATAAGAAAGGGAGGGAAAGGTCAATACAGAAGGAGCAGGGGGTAGTGAATAACACTGTTTGAAAAAGTCATATATTGGTAGGATAAATGTTGTAAAAAATGGACGTCCTACCAAAAGCAATCTACTAATTTAATGCAGCCACTAACAAAATTCTAACATTATTCTTCACAGAATGTGAAAGCAGTCCATATAGAAACACAAAAATAGACCCATGACAGCTGACACAGATTGAACAATAAAACCACTGCTGGAGATATTACCATTCCTGATTTCAACTTATAAAACAGATCCACGGAAATTAAAAAATAAAAAAAGCATGGAACTGTCATAAAAACAGACATATTGATCAATGATTAGAATTGAAAACACACTTGTAAATCATGCCCCTACAGCTACCTGCTTTTTGACAGATGCCAAAATTGCACACTGGAGAAAAGATAGCATCTCCAACACATTGTATTGGGCATGCTGAATAGCTTCACATAGAAGAATAAAACTAGATCTCTCCGCCTCACACTGGCACAAAATTCAACTCTGAGTGGATCAAGAATCTCAATAAAAGACCTGATACCCTGATTCTGATAGAGGAGAAAATGGGAACTATTCACCAACTTACAGGCAGAGGTAAGTTCTTTCAGAATAAGAATATGGTAGAACAGGAATTAAGACCAGAAACTGACAAATGGAACCTCATGAAACTAAAAATCTCTGCACAGCAAAATACATTAGTGAGCTGACTGAAATTAATGATACAGCATTCAGAACGGGGAAAAATCTTCACCAGGTATTTGTCTGACAGAGTTAGTGTCTAGAATAAACACAGAACTCAAAAAACTAACTACACACACACACACACACACACACACACACACACACACAAATCCAACCATCCCAATTGAAAATTGAGCCAGAGCACAAAACAGAAGTCTCAAAAGAAGAAATACAAAGGGCAAAAATGTGTCTAAAGTGTCCAGCATTCCTAGTCGCCATCCTTTTTCTGAAGCAAATCAGAATGAATAAAGAAGGAAATGTGGTGGTGGTTGCCTAAAGAGGAAAAGTAGAAGAAAGAATGGGTCTCATTGAAAGGAACTCCTGACCTCTTAGGAGATTCAGGCTAGAACAGTGCATTTTCTGATGCCCAAAGAGAAGTTATTTGTCTCTGGTGCCATCTACATTTCCATATTCTAGATGATCTTTGGGGAGCAACGGAAGCTCTGAGTGAATGTGTGCTATTGAAATGGGCACAGGCATGTCAAGGACCCAGACTCAGACCTATGGGAAAGTGTCAACACACACACACACACACACACACACACACACACACACACATGGAAAGGCTCAGAGAAATGCCATCGCCTTCCTCTGGTCCTTATGTGGATGTTGTATGCATGGATTCATGTATGGATAGTGTATGCAGAAACCGTCCACCATAGCTCTCTCTCTGCTCCCCCAGTATTTTCAGCCTGAAGCCTGCTCTCCTACAGGAACTGCTCCCACCCAAATTAGCTAAACCAGTCTCCTTGACACATCTGTGTGATATAAGTCCTGCCTGAGCTGAGCTAGATGGATGGCATTTTTCTACAGGATCTGCATATGATAGGTCGCATTGCCACAGAGGCATAGATATGAAATACAGGCAGTTCACTGATTACTGTTTCACTGGGAGTTTGTTAGTAAACAGTTACTTGACTCATTGACTGTGCAGCTAAACTCTACACGCTAGGAAACCAAGCTGTTATCATGTCGATCAAAGTCCCAGTCTTTTAATATTTTTGGTATAGTTATCCCCCAATCTGAGTCTAAATTGTTTAATATTGATCATCGCAATTAACTACACTAACAACTAAAATTAGTTAATGATTAATTTGCTTAAATTGTCTAGAGTCCAACCATGACTAAGAGAGTTATCACTTGGGAAATGTAAGAACATTGTGCTTAATTTTCAAGAACCAAGGGCATGTTGCTTATTATTACTTATTACATAACACTCTTAAGTAGAAAATTGAGATCTTATACTACTTCACTAATATTTTATCTTAACCAGATATGTGGAAAGCTATCATTTTATAATACATTTTATTTCTATTTCTCCCTTTTCATTGACATCCCTCTATTATGTCTGTTACATGCCCTAAGACATACATCGCAATAAAATAATCACGATTTATATTGCAAAATATTGATCTCTCCTTGAAACATAGTGAAATTATTGTTGCTGTCCTGGTTGGAAAGATGTTTTGGATGTGAATCTCCCACACTGAAGTGTGAGGGTCAGAATCTGAATCCCCAGAACCCAACTATACAGCCAGACATGGAAATGTATGCCTGCAACTATAAGCCCTTGGGTAATGGCGGGTGGAAACAGCAAGTCACTGGAAGCTCATGGGCAAGTAGCCTGATGTTCACTGTAGCAAAATAACGGCTCCCGCCTCAAACAAGGTAGAAGGTGAAGACTGATACTTGCGGTTACCATTTGCCCTTCAAACACACACCATAATGGACACACACAAGCACTCATCATGTACTCATCACATCACACACAATATGCTATTGTTTTATGGCTAGATATGATCTGCGTATGCCTCTAGTTAACAGCTCTTAAACACTGTATTCCATGGTTAGTCCTATCTGTCTTGAAGCCTGTGCCTCAAAATCTCTGCTTTTTCCTAATAACAATGACTCGAATACATGCCGAGTAGTCTATGTAAAGATTCACATAAGAACATTGCTGGATTGTATGCTCACGAGTCGTATTGCAGATCACAAAGAGATCAGTACTAAACCTAGCTAGACCTTGTTATAGCCCAGCTGTGCCAGTGGCATAGGAAGGCTCCACCTCACGGTACCTGGGAATCCTTCATGTTGTCACCATTTTAAAGCTCGAGGTTCCGTGGAGGCAATGTGACATTTCACCATCCTGTCACGTATGTATTTTCATTACTACTGATTTGAAACCGCCGACAAGTGGAAGACAAGTATTCTGCAACTGAGACACATTCCTGGGTATCTCCGTGTTCTTCTTAGTTATCCAGTTTCGTGCTTGTGTGATTTTCAAGTTCATATTTTGTTCTTTATAACTGAGTTTTGGATTTGCCCCCGAAGCTTTGTGTTTTAAACATTTCTTTAAAGTTTCTGCTTTTGTGGTCTTCTCCTCACTTCAGATTCTTGAGATGTTTTACATTTGCTCCTCTGAATTTTATAACTAACATTTTACTTTCATGTTTTCATGTCTAATCTATACAGAGCAGTGGTTCTCAACGTTCCTAATGCTACCCTTTAATACATATAGTTCCTTGTGTTGTGGTGGCCCCCAACTGTGATTTTGTCCCTGTTATGAATTGTAACGTAAATGTCTGACATGCAGGACCCACAGGGTCGCGACCCACAGGTTGGGAAGCACTGAACAGAGTGTACCTTTGCGTGTTATATTTAAAAAGAGATTCAAACTTCCCCAATGTGTACTGTCACAATTGTTGCAATTCTAGTTTTCAGGTAAGTTACTGTTCAGCATGTTTATGAGTCTGCTTCTGAGTCCGATATTTTCTTTTCTCATCCACTCTGTCTGGAACTGTGTTGAACTGTAGTTGTACCGAGTTTTGTTGTCTGAGGATCAGCACTGCTCTATTTACACTTTCTCAAATTTTTCTCACAGAAATATTTGATTCATTGTTTTCTTTTTGATTTGTTTATTTAGTTATTCACTTTACATCCCAATCGTGACCCTTTCCCTGCTCTCCCCGCAGTACCACCCATACTCCTTTTTTCCTCCATTCCTCAAACAAGTGGAGCTGCCCCAAACCCATGCCAGCACATCAAGCTGCATCCTCTTCCACCTTAGCGTAGCAAAGCAGCCTTGCCAGGAGGAAGTGATCAAAAAGCATGCATCAGAGTCCATGACAGAGCTAGCCCCTGCTCCCCTTACTAGGAGGTCCACATAAAGACCAAGCTGCCCATAAGGTACATACGTGTAGGGGGCTTAGGTCCACTCCATGCCTGGTCCTTAGGTGTGGTGCTTCAATCTCCACAAGCTCCACTGGGCCCAGATTAGTTGGCTCTGCTGGTCTTCTTGTGGAGTTCCTGTTCCCTCTGGATACTTCTATGCTTCCCCCAACTCTTCCACAAGGCTCCCTGTGCTCTGTCCAATGTTTGGCTGTGGATCTCTGGATCAGTTTCCATCCATTGCTGGGAGGATAGTTATGCTAGGCTCCTGTCTGCAGGAATAGAGAGTGTTAATAGTATCAGGGGTTAGCTCTCTCCCATGGAGTAGGTCTCAGGTTGGGCCAGGCATTGATTGGACATTCTCTCCATCTCTGCCCTATCTTTTTCCCTGCACACCTTGTAGACAGGGTAAATTTTTGATCAATATTTTTGTGGGTGGGTTGGTGTTTCCCTCCCTTCACTTAGGAGTGTTGTCTACTTAGAGGGTGGCCTCTTCAGTCTCCATGGCCCCTGCTACTAGGGGTCTCAGCTACAGTCATCCCAAATTTTCCCAGGAGCCTACCCTGTCATAGGTCTCCAGCTTGTCTCAGAGATGACCCCACCCATGATTTCTCTCTACAAGCTCTCTGTCCTCCCACTGCCGCTCTCCCCACATCTGATCCCCACCCTTATTTCTCTCTGTACTTCCTCTCCTATCCTGTTTAGTCTCTTCAACCACTTCTGCTTGCTATTCTACTTCTCCTTCTGCATGTGATTCAAACATCTCCTCTTAGGCCCTCCTTGTTACTTAGCTTCTTTGGGTTGGTGGATTGTAGTACGGTTATCCTGTACTACATGGCTAATATCCACTTATAAGAAAGTATATACCATGTTTATCTTTTGGGGTCTGGATTACCTCACTTAGGATGATCTTTTCGAGTTCCATCCATTTGCCTGCAAATTGCATGATTTCCTTGTTTTTAATAGCTGTATAGTATTCCACTGTGTAAATGTACAAATCCATTTTTTTGCTTGAAGGATATCTGGTTGTTTCAAGTTTCTGGCTATTACAAATAAAGCTGCTGACACAAACCATACAATGGAAAAAAGAAAGCATGTTAAACAAATGATATTGGTCTAACTGGATGTATACATGTAGAAAAATGCAAATGGATACATATTTATCACCCTACACAAAACTCAAAGCCAAAAGGATCAAAAACCTCAACATAAAATCAGAAACACTGAATCTATTAGGAGACAACGTGGAGTAAAGTCTGGAACTCATTGGCATAGGAGGCAACTTTTTGAACAGAAAACCAACAGCTCTAAGATGAATAATTAATAAATGGGACCTCTTGAAACTGAAAAGTTTCTGTAAGGCAAAGGACACTGTCAATGAAAAACAAAACAACAGCTTGCAGATTGGGAAAAGATCTTCACTAACCCCACATCTGAGAAAAGGCTAATACCCAAAATATATAAAAGACTTCAAAAACTTAAACACTAACAAAGCAAATAATACTATTTCAAATGCAGTACAGAGCTAAACAGATGATTCTCAACAGAGGAATCTCTAATGTCCAAGAAACACTTAAAGACATGCAAAACATCACTAGTTATCAGGGAAATACAAATCAAAATGACTCTGGGAATTCATCTTATAGCTGTCAGAATGGTTAAGAACCCCTGCACAGACAGTTCAGTGTCCAAGAGGGTTACATAGTAATGGGAAGAGGGACTGCCTCTGACACAATCTGATTGGCCTGCTCTTTCATCACCTCCCCCTGAGGGGGGAACAGCCTTACCAGGCCACAGAAGAACACAATGCAGCCATTCCTGATGTGATCTGATAGACTAAGATCAGAAAGGAGAGGAGAACCTCCCCTATCAGTGGACTTGGGGAGGGGCATGCATGCAGAAAGGAGAGGAAGGGTGGGGTCGGGAGGGGAGGAGGGAGGTGCTTATGGGGGGATACAAAATGAATAAATTGTAATTAATAGTAATAATAAAAAACAAGAAAAAAAAGAACAAAAACTCAAGTGACAACTTGAGTTGTCATTCTGGTGACGACGTGGAGAAAGGAGAACACACATCCATTGCTGGTAGGAATGCAAACTTGTACGACCTCTCTGGAAATCAATCTGGTACTTTCTCAGAAAATTGGGAATACCTCACTCCTGGGAATATACTCAAAAGATGCTCCACCAGAATGTAAACTTATACAACCACTCTGGAAATTAATCTGGCGCTTTCTCAGACAACTAAGAATAGCGCTTCCTCAAGATCCAGCCATACCACTCCTAGGCATATATTCAAAAGAGGCTCAAGTACACAATAAGGACATTTGCTCAACCATGTTTGTAGCAGCTTTATTTGTAATAGCCAGAAGCTGGAAACAGCCCAGATGCTCCTCAACTGAAAAATGGATGCAGAAATTGTGGTACATCTACAGAATGGAATATTACTCAGCAATGAAAAATAAGGAAAATCATGAAATTTGCAGGTAAATGGTGGGACCTGGAAAGGATCATCCTGAGTGAGCTGTCCCAGAAGCAGAAAGACACACACGGTATATACTCACTCTTATAGATATGTAATATAGGATGAACCTACTGAAATCTATGCATCTAAAGAAACTAATCAAGAGAAAGGACCCTGACTAAAATGCTCAATCCCCATCCTGAAAAGCAAAGAGGAAGGACATCAGAGGAGGAAGAAAACAGGAAACAGGCTGGGAACCTGCCAGAGAGGGCCTCTAAAAGGCTCTACCCTGCAGACTATCAAAGCAAACGCTGAGACTCATGGCCAACTGTTGGGCAGTGTGCATGGAATCTTAGGTAAGAAGTGGGAAATAGTAAGATCTGGAGAGGACAGGAACTCCACAAGGAGAGCAACAGAACCAGAAATTTGAACACAGGGTCTTCCCAGAGACTCATACTCCAACCAAGTACCAGGCATGGAAATAACCTAGAACCCCTGCACAGATGTAGCCCATGGCAGTTTAGTGTCCAAGTGGGTTCCATAGTAATGGGAAGAGGGACTGCCTCTGACATAATCTGATTGGCCTGCTCTTTGATCACCTCCCCCTGAGTGGGGAGCAACCTTACCAAGCCACAGAAGATGACAATGCAGCCACTCCTGATGAGAACTGATAAACTAAGATCAGAAGGAAGGATAGGAGGACCTTCCCTATCAGTGGACTTGGGGAGGGGCATGCGTGAAGAAGAGGGAGGAAGGGTGGGATTGGGAGGGGAGGAGGGAGGGGCTTATGGGGGGATACAAAGTGAATAAAGTATAATTAGTAAAAATAAATAAATAAATAACAAAGTGAATAACTGTAATTAATAAAAAATAAATTTTTAAAAAGAAAAAACAGTCATGATTAAATCAGATGAGAATAGAAAAAAAAAAGATGCTCCACCATATAACAAGGACATTTTTGCTCAACTATGTTTATTATTTTCTTTTTGGCTATCTTATTTTGACAAACTAGCATTTGTCAATATACGTCATGTCTAATTGTTATTACTTTAAAAGACTACTGATTTTTATTGGATGAGCTTGTAGTCCATAAATGTGATTAATTTTTTCATTAAACTAATAGTTTATCTATTGATTTCTTGGGCTATACACATAGGTTTTCATATTAGCAACAAATAATAACTTGTCATTTTTTTGTTTGAAACCTATGCATCTAATTTTTCCCTTCCTGTGATATTACTAACATTGCTATAAATAAATGCATGGAGAGCCAAACTATTAAGTATAATCACAATTACTTCAATGAACATGCTTCTATTGAAGTAGATTCTCTGACGCAAAAGAGCTTTTCTATTTCAAGTCTTTTAAAATATATTGAAACAATTTGTACCATAAATTTATATCAAAATGTTGTCCCAATAAGAGTGTTTTAAAATATTATAGTTTGGATTCCTAGAATGTCCAAAATCATATATCTTTTTTTATAAAAGATTTGTTTTATTTATTTTTTGTTTTTTTAATTTATTTATTTTTTATATTAATCACGGGTTGTTTACTTTGTATCCCAGCAGTAGCCCCCTCCCATCTTCCCTCCCAATCCTACCCTGCCTCTCTCATCTTTTCCCTGCCCCTTTCCAAGTCCACTAATAGGGAAGGACCTCCTCCCCTTCCATCTGACCCAAGAGGACATTGCAGCCAGGCCTGAAGAGACTTGATAAGCTAGGGTCAAAATTACATATCTTAACTTAACACTTGATATTTATTTTAAATCCTTTAAAGTTGTTGATTAAAGTTTATAGGGTTGGAGCTACTCTTAAGTATCAGGTACCAAACAAACACAATGCATTCAGAAGACCAGGAAACACATGTGGCTTTTGATTGTTAAAATATAATATTTTATAATATAACAATTGGATGAGAGGAGTAATATATCTATTCTATTTTATTATGACAACTTATTTTTTAAATGTATATAACATTCTTCAGTTGGATCTTTCACTTACTGGATGTCCACTTTGTACAAAGCATTGCTTAAGTACTGTTAGTGATCAAAGTCTTGAAAATCATGGTTCTTATTCCCACCATGTCTATTCTAATCACAAAAACAAAGAAAAGAAATAACTGTAATTGAGCAGACAGGAGAGGATCTGAAGGCTCTTCTGACTTCCATAGAGTTCTGCATACACATAAAAATCAATCAATAAATAAATTTTAAATAATATTCCATTAACATGCTTGCTTTGGTTTGATTTTTATTGTAATGACACAATACTAACTGAAGCCCAAAACCCACTGTTATCACACAGGCTGCAGTCCATCATCAAGGAAAGTAAAGACATGAACTCTAAGCAGGATCTTGAAGCACAGAAAACATGGAGGAGCACTGTTTACTAGTTTGCTACCTCTGGCTCATGATACTTTTTATAAAGTCCAGGACCATCTGCCCGTGTGTGGCACTGCCTACAGTTAGCTGAGCTCTGCCTCATCAATTACCAATCAAGAAAATGCCCCTACAGGCATGCCACAAGCCAGTCGGAGGGAAGTAATCCTTTGATTGAGAGTCCTTCTTCCAGGGTGATTCAAGTTGCCAATAAATCTCACCAGTGTAATGGCTAAAATGGGTAAAATATTAATAGGGAGTCTTGAAAATGTCAGTGATAACCTGAAAGCCTCCTCCCTGTAGACTAGCTTTCAATATACCAGAGGGTGCATGCAAGCTTCTAAAGGATGGAAGCAACCAACAATCAATCCTATGGAGCCGTGATGTACATGAATCACAACAACCACCAGCACAGCACAATAACCTTAGGGGTGCGTCAATGGCACACATACCTTGGCATAGCCAACAGCTCTCTCTCTCTCTCTCTCTCTCTCTCTCTCTCTCTCTCTCTCTCGGCATAGCCAACTCAACAAAGGGAAAATTATGCCTGATTCTGGAAATTTGGCCAACCACGCAGCCATAGTGAAGTCACAGGTCTTTGAGGAGAACCTAAGATCACTACTTTATAAAACCAATGTAAACCCCAACTACATTCTAGATATTTGTCCTTATACCCACAGATAACTGTAGTCTTCACCCCTCATCATGGAAACTTCTCTTTGCAACAGATGGAGACCATACAGAAAGATACAACCAATCAAAACGAAACGATATGGAGCCCAGTCCCAAGTGATACATCTACAATACATATCCAGGACCTAAGGTTTAAGGATCATTGCAGAAGAGAGGGAGAAAAGATTGTAAAAGCCAGAGAATCACACAGTTTGCCATAAGACTGTGTCTTCTAGTGATATCAGAAATCACATCCATAAAATATCACCAACATGACTGCTAAAATATAAGCTGAACAAGAAAAACGCCATAGACGTGCTAGAGCAGATAGGGGAGAAATCAGAAAGCCTCGATTTTATGCAAAGAACTACAGACAACTAAGTAACTTGGGAAGCTGAAGAGATAGTCTTCCCCTGCAATAAGAGCACCTTAATTGGTTAGCCAATACCAAATGGTCATACCTGAAAATGTGCATGTAAGTAGCATCATACAGACTGATGAGATTTTATTTAGAAGTGTGTGTTACATATGTGTGCATACATATATATGTAATAACAGTTAATGAAAAAAAGATCATGGATTTGAAAGAGTGCAAGAAGAGGTATAGTGGGGTGTACGCAGAGGGAAGAGAATGGAGGGGAATTATGTAATTACATTATAACCTAAAAAAATAAAAATTATTTTTTTAAAAAGAAAGTTCAGTGGCAAAAGATACGATTTTGATAATAAAATTATTCTTTGCTTGTACCATTTAGATTTAATATTACTAATTTATCCCATGTTTGATTCAAATAACTATTACTGAATAATTCAAGTTATCTTCCTTCACAATTCTAACTACAAATCAGGCCTGAGGGGCTTTGATGGCAAGTTCTAACTAAAAACTTTCACCAGTAACTAATAGATAACCACAATTTCTGACACTGGAAATTACTTTTGATTACAAAATGAGTCACAGCATCCTGCTGTTCCCCTAGGCCCTTTCTTTTGTTACAGTCCATCCATTTTTTTGTTGTTGTATCCTGCAATTCCAGAGCATCAATTTTCAACCTCCTACTCTGAATCAGTAAATGATATGTCTGCTTGTGAAACCGAAGACAGGGAAAAAAAATTGACCACACTATGCTTTCACTTTTTTGGCATACATAACACCATTCTGTTTTAACTTACTTGTTGGTGAGTTAGCGTACCCATGTAGACAAAGAACTGAAAGAAGGCATCTGGAACACTAGCAGATTCCCTCCCTCTGTGACTCCCCTGCAGATAATGAGTCAATAAGATGATGCCTGAATAGTGCTGAGAACGTGAAAGAATCTAACAAACATTGAAAAGGGATAAGATGGTGCTTGGGTGTAGCTCAGCAGAAGAGTGTGTGTTTATGAAGATTCCATCCCAAGAACAAAAACTAGATGAGTGTCTTACAGAACACTCTCCGGGAAGAAAAGTATGTTGTTAAATTCGTTCTCAGGAATTTGTCACTTTAGAGACCATTGTCAGTCTGTTTGAAATATATGCAGTCATTTATATAAACAATGAAACTGTAATTTTAAGTACGTTGATAGAAAGTAGTTGACAATAAAAACAACAATTTGTTAGACTTCTGAGTTACAAATTTTTTAGCACCCAATAATAAAATGGCCCATTCTCCCCTAACATCTTCTTCGTAAAGTGCTGGGAAATTTCATGCTTTCCCTTTTCAGAGAAAAAAAAATAGTGAATTAGGCTTTGTTTTTATGTGTTTGTGGGGGCACCTGAACTATGGTATGTGTTATTTGTAGGTTAGAAGCCAACAAGTTAGAATTGGTTCTCTCCTTCTTATTATGGAACACAGGTCATCAGGCATGGCAGCAAGTACCCTCCCCACTGACCCACCTCATAAGCCCAATTTTTTAGTTTTCTTGACATGATCAGTGCATGAATTCAAATATGCACAGGTATAAGTTATGCTTTGTGTCTTACCTTGGTACACCGGTGTGAACTGGCTTACTTTCTTGATGTTAAACCTAAACCTCCCTTGGCTTCTTCCCTATTTATTTTCTAGTTTCTGTTGTTGGTGGTGGTGGTTTTCATTTTTGTTAGTTTGTTTGTTTTCACTTCTAGACACTGCATAATGAATATTAAAGTATGAAATTCAATACAGCAATTAAAAAAATATAGAAGTTATAGAAATCTTGAAAGGTCCCCAGTAAAATAAAGGTATATTTAATAACCGTATGACTTATTGGTGACTGTGCTCATCAGGGTTCTCTAAAGGAAATAAAGTAATAAGTGTGCATGAGTGCACATTTAAAATGATTTATTAAATCAATCTATACAATACCATCAAAATAACAAAACAACAGCTGTCTCTCGCCTAGTGGGCTAAGAACCCCGTAATAGTTACTTCATCCTTGAGGATGAATGACTCAGTAGTTGAAGTCCAACAATGGCTATTATATATTGAGGACATCGAGAATCCAGCAGTTTCACAGTCTGCAAGATTAAGACCCCAAAGTAGGGAGTGTTCCTAGAGAGCCACTGGTCCTCAATCTGAGTTGGAACCCTGGAGGAGCTGTTACTAATATCAAGAAAAGATACTGGAGGCAGCAACAACAGGGTAAATTAACTCCATTGTGAGAAGGAAGGCTTGCAAGCAAATGGATAATATTCCGTCCTCTGTTTTCTTTCCCCCCAAAAAAAGAACGAAAGAGAGAGAGAAGTGGGCCTTCTCACACAACTTAAGGCAATCAATCCAGTTCCCCACAAATGCCCCCAGAGGCCAATCTGATGCAGATGATTTCACATTTAAGGCTCCCTGTTCAAAGTACTTTTGATTTGCATTTCCCTCATGGCTAATAATATTGAGTATTTCTTTAATCGTTTCTCAATAATTTAAGTTTTTTTTCTATTGAAAAAATTTCTGTTTAGATTTATACACCGCTTTTAAATGGGTTAGTTGTTGTCTTTACATGTAGTTTCTTGAGTTCTTTATATATTTTGGATATTAATCCTCTATTAAGTGTGGAGTTGGTAAAAGTCTTTTCCTATTATGTAGGCTGCCATTTTGCCCAATTGACAGTGTCCTTTGTGTTATAGAAACTTTTCAGTTTTATGAGGCCTCATTTATTAATTGTCAGTCATAGTGCCTGCTCTGTCAGTGTTTGTGCAGAAAGTCATCTCTTATGCCAACGAGTTCAAAGCTATTTCCCACATTCTTTTCTATCAAGTTCAATGTATCTGGTTTCATGCTGAGGTTCTTGATCCACTTGGAGTTGAGTTTTGTGCAGGGTGATAAGACTGGATCTATTTGCATTCTTCTACATGCAGACATCTAGTTTGACCAGCATAATTTCTTGATTTTTTTTTCCAGTATGTATTTCTGCCCTTCTTATAAAAAACAAGGTGTCTGTATGTGGGTGGATTTATGCCTGGGTCTTCTATTTAATTCTATTGATCAACCTGTCTATTTTTAATGCCAATATCATGTGAGTTTTATTACTTAAAATCTGGAATGGTGAGATCTCCAGCAGTTTTGTTTGTTTGTTGTTTTTCAAGACTGCATTAGCTACCTGGTTTTTTGTTTTTGTTTTTGTATTGTTTTGTTTTTCATAGGCAGATGAGAATCGTCTTTTCCAGGTCTGTAAAGAATTGTGTTAGTATTTTGATGATGGTTGCATTAAACCTGTAGCTTGCGTTTGTAGGATAGCCATTTTCACTATGTTAATTTTCCCAATCTATGAGCATGAGAAAGCTTTTCATTTTCTGATATATTTTTTACTTTCTTTCTTCAAAGACTTGAGGTTCTAATCACACAAGTCTTTCCTCTTGCTTGGTTAGAATTACTCTAAGATATTTCATATTTGAGATTCTTGTAAAAGGTATTGTTTTCTTGATTTCTTTCTCATTCCATTTCTCAATCAGGAGGACTACTGATTTATTAAGTTAATTTTGTATCCAGCTACTTTGCTGAAAGTGTTTATCAGTTATAGGAGTTCCCTGGTAGAAATTCTGGGTCACTTATGCATAGTATCTTATCATCTGTTAACAAAGAGACTTTGACTTCTTCCTTTCCAATTTTGGCCCCTTGATCTCCTTCAGTTGTCTTATTGCCTTAGCTAAAACTTCAAGTAGTATATTGAGTATGAATGAAGAGAGTGGTTAAGCTCAATAGCACTAGAGATATCTCATGCCAGTGAGGGTTTGGAGCAAGGGGAATAATATTTCATTGCCGATATGATTACAAACTTATACAGCCTCTATACCCAAGAAAGCATGAGAAATAAATAACTCCATACCAGCAGAACCAAAAGAAGGCAAACACACATGCATGCACTCATCACCACCACCATCAACATCAAAATAACAGGAATTAACAATCATTGGTCATTAATAACTATGAACATCAGTGGACTCAATTCCCCACTAAAAAGACACAGGCTAACAGAATACACGAGAAAACAGGATCCATCAATCTGCTGCATATAAGAAACACACCTCAGCATCAACGATAGCCATTTCCTCAGAGTAAAGAGCTAGAAGAAGATTTTCCAAGCAAATGGAACCAGAAAGCAAGCTGCTAGAATATCCATTCTAATATCTAACAAAATAGACTTCCAACCAAAATTAATCAAAAGATATGGGGAAGAACACATCATACACATCAAAGGAAAAATCCACCAAGATGACTTCTCAATTCTGATTATCTATGCTTCAAATATGAGGGTATCCACATTTGTAAAAGAAATATTACTAAAGCTTAAATCACGCATCAAACTATAAATGTTAATAGTAGGTGACTTCAACACCCCACTTGGACCAATGGACAGGTCATCCAGGCAGAAGCAAAACAGAAAAATAATGAAACTTCCAAGCATTATAAATCAAATGGACCTAACAGATATTTACAGAGAATTTCACCCGAACACAAAAGAATATACCTTCTTCTCAGCACCCCATTCAACCTTCTCCAAAATTGATTATATGCTTGGAACAAAGCAAATCTCAACAGATACGAGATAACTGAAATAACCTCCTGTATCTTATCAGACCACAATGGATTAAAGCTGGACTTCAACAACAACAGAAACAACAGAAAGCCTACAAGCTCATGGAAACTGAACCACTCTCAATTCAATGACTAATGGGTCAATGAATAGAGAAAGAAAGAAATTAAAGATTTGCTAGAAGTCAATGAAAATGAAGGCACAATATACCCAAACTTATGGGACCAAATGAAAACAATGCTAACAGGAAAGTTCATAGCACTAAGCGCTTTCAGAAAAACTTGGAGAGATCTCACAGTCTTAAAATATTTCATCATTTTCATAACTAATGTAGGCACAAATATGCGTGTGATGATGTAAACACATTTCTTAACATTTTCTGATTTGTAATAGAATTGGAGATGTAGAATACCAAATTAAGTCAACTCAAGATAAGCAATTTTTCTTAAATAAACTAAAAATCTCAAACCATTAATTTCACACACATTAATCTCCATACAACAAACCATTCAGATTCTTAATTTTCTTTATTTATGAAACTACTGTGGTCAGCATTCTGATTTCCTGAAAAGCTAACAAACAAACAAACAAAATCCTTGAGACTCATCAGGGTAATAATCATAATCTAAAGTACTGCTAATTACTGCAAAATGTGCTGTAATTAAATAGAACGCTTTTATGTAACAGAAAAAAAAATACATGTTTTCTAAAGAAGTGAGGATATTGAGGTCTCCTCTCCCTGCTAATTCTAAATTCAATGGCATCAAACTGTCTGAGGACTAGGATGTCTTAATTTAGAAAATTTCTAATGTAGAAATATGCCCCAGTTCTTGACAAGTTCACATAGTTGATAATTCTTGTTCTTGTGTTAGCCAGCTCTTCTTAGTGAGGGAGCTGACAGGGTTTTATTCCCAATAGTTAAGAGAAATGTCTGTATCAGTGTTACCGCACACAGAGAAATATCCTCATGAAAAACACTCCTGATGGGATGAATGTTCCTCTCCAGGGAAATCTGTGGGGTTTTTTTAGGGGGAAAAATGGCTCCAAAGAGTCAAGTTGGTAAAGAGAGATCCGATGATAGAAGTCAGTTATACACAATCCCTCAGAAGGTAAGGACTGAAGGACTCATGACTACCTCATGAAGCTTTTGTAAGGATAAAACAGTAACTTAAGTAAAAGCATTAGGAAACTCTAAATTATGTAAATATTATTATTCTGAATAATTTACATCAGCACAGTGCCCGAAGTAGTGTAAGAAGTAAGGTGATAGTATAGTCTCCATCCCTTTCAAGTTTACAATTTAAAGTTTCATAGGCTGCATAGAAGTATCACTATTAGAAATACAGTAATTTACAAAATTCTTTGCTTATTTTTTAGGGTATTTTTATCTTTATTATTATTTATTACAATTTATTCACTTTGTATTCTGGCTATAGTACCTTCCCTCATTCCTCCCGGCCCCACCTTCTCTCCCTCTTCTCCCCACCCCCTATGTCCCTTCCCTAGTCCACTGATAGGAGAGACACTAGCCTGTCTGGATCCTCATTCTCTAGTTAGGCCACCTAACAAGGAGGCAGTGATCAAAGAGCAGGCTACTGAGTCAATGTCAAAGACAGCCCCTGCTCCCCTCACTAGGAAACACACATGGACACTGAGCTGCCCACAAGCTACATCTGAGCAGAGGGTCTAAGTCTTCTCCATGCATGGTCCTTGGTTGTTCCATCAGCCTCTGCAAGACCCCTTGAGCCCAGACTTTTGGGCTCTGTTGGTCTCCTTGTGGAGCTCCTGTCTCCTCCATGTCTTTCTGTCTCCCCCTTTTTCCATAAGATTCCCAGTACTCTGCCCAAAGTTTGGCTATGAGTAGCAGAATTTGCTTCTATACCCTGATAGGGAGAGTCTTTCAGAGGCTGAGGAAATGGCTCAGAGGTTAAGAGCTCTGGCTGCTTTTCCAGAGATCCTGAGGTCAATTCTCAGCAATTACATGGTGGCTCACAACCACCTATAATGAGAACTTATGCCCTCTTCTAGGGTATAGGTGTATATGCACACAGAACATTGTATACATAATAAATAAATAATTCTTTTTTTAAGTGAGTTTAAAAAAAGATCTTGCAAATTTCATGAGTTCCTTGTTTTTCATTGCTGAGTAATATTCCATTGTGTAGATGTATCACAATTTCTGTATCCATTCTTCAGTTGAGGGGCATCTGGGTTGTTTCCAGCTTCTGGCTATTACAAATAAAGCTGCTACAAACATGGTTGAGCAAGTGTCCTTATTGTGTACTTGAGCTTCTTTTGGATATATGCCTAGGAGTGGTATAGCTGGATCTTGAGGAAGTGTTATTCCTAGTTGTCTGAGAAAGCGCCAGATTGATTTCCGCAGTGGTTGTATAAGTTTACATTCCCACCAGCAGTGGAGGAGGGTTCCCACACCTGATGAGACCTAACAGACTAGGATCAGAAGGAAGAAAAAGAAACCCTCCTCTACCAATGGACTTGGGGAGGGGCATGCGTATAGAAGGGGGAGGAAGGGAGAGATTGGAAAGGGAGGAGGGAGGGAACTAGAGGGGGATACAAAGTAAATAAAGTGTAATTTAAAATAAAATTAAATTAAATTAAAAAAACAAAAAAGATCTTTACTTATTTTTATTATTTTTAATTTATTTGTTTTATTAATTACAGTTTATTCACTTTGTATCTGAGCCGTAGCCCCCTCCCTAGTTCCTTCCCAATCCCACCTTCCCTCCCTTCTCTACTTCCATGTTGTACCCCAATTCTACTGATAGGGGAGGTCCTCCTCCCCTTCCCTCTAATCCTAGTCTATCAGTTCTCATCAAGACTGGCTGCATTGTCTTCTTCTGTGACCTGCACCCCTCTCAGGGGGAGGTGATCAAAGAGCAGGCCACTGATCTTTACTTATTTTTAAGTGAGAATTTTGCGCATTGTCAATGAAGTGATTAGAAACATTAC
This sequence comes from Psammomys obesus, assembly GCF_907164565.1. Taxonomy (NCBI): domain Eukaryota; kingdom Metazoa; phylum Chordata; class Mammalia; order Rodentia; family Muridae; genus Psammomys; species Psammomys obesus. Next base: position 1,160,417 of record NW_026596120.1, on the reverse strand, counting down.
TTCAATTTTTCTACCAGAAAATTGTTCAGTTCAGAGGGCAAAATCATGTAAGAATGTTACTAATTTCTTCCCTCTTCTGTCACAGTTCTGTCATTGGTTGCTCTGGTTTACCAATAAACTTACTGGATTTTTGTTTGTTTCTCTTCAACATTTGAGTATAGCTCTTTTTTTTTCTGATTATATTTGTGATCATTAGAATATGTTTCACAGTTGGCAGACTTATTATTGGGATACTTACCCATCATTTTATTTTAAGAAAATATTAGCATTACAATGATTATGATTAAATTGAACACGATGCTTCCAATTGTCCGGGGACAACGTTTTATGATTGTAAAACTGTTCACAACTTCCACGATCAGCAGCAGGGCTGATTACAGGTCATTCAAACAAATGTTCTTTGATTTGCTTATTATAGCACATCTGTAAAGCAAGTGATATAATTCCCATGTGTTGGAACCTTTTAGCTGGGAACAGCTTTTTAATGGCTTTTCTTGCAGTCAGCAAGAAATATACATTTGTTCAACTAAAGAAACAATGATAAGGGGAAAAAAATGTTTTCCACTCCTGTTTCACTGTGTGTGAAGATGGTTTGCGGTTTCATCTACAGCCTCTAACAAAGCAAATCAAAATATCTATATATTTTCTGTGTAAAGACCACAATAAAAATATAAAAAATAAAAAGGCTGTGTCAGAAAACATAGCAGTGATTTTGCCAATACAGAGCCTATTTTATTCTTTTTCCTTGGTGTACATTTCTATTAGTTGCATTTTATTTATTTCAATTCCTTTTTACAGTTAAAAATATTTATCTCAAATGGCAAGGCAATCCACGGTTATATGAAGTTTATCAAGGTATCCGTGCACATTTATGCTCCCATATCATCTTGGGGAAGCTCAGTTTTTGTTTTCCTACCTCACTGTATTGCTATGTGCACACAGGAACGTACTAAAGGCTTACATATTGGTGAACAGATGAACACTCAGAAGATAACTAATGTGATAGCACTAAATCAAATGACTTGTTGAAAAGGATAACCTTACCACTAGAGAAAAGTAATGCTTAAATATGAGTGTAGCAGATTCATAATTAGCATTTATATTAAGTTTGCATCATAGATTAGATGGTTAGAAAGTTGCCTATTTTATTCTTAATCATAAATTTTTCTTTGTAAAATATTAGGTATTTATTCATGTTAAAAAATTTATCAGTCAATTCAATATGTCACGTGGTGATAAAAGAATTTGTAACAACAACAACAAAAAAAAAAACAGCTGGATATCGCAAGTTTGTTAGTACAGGAACAATTCTCATGCCTGTCACAACAGGGGAAGTTGGAATACAAGGGGCAATTCCCAAATTAAGGCATGTCTAGGAACTATGCTGATATTGGTTATCATAGAATCTTGTCTCTTTTCTTGAGTGAGTATTCTATGAAACATTTAGAATTGAATTTATGCAACAAAAATACTGTGAAGTTAAATTTAAAATTAGCTTAAATCAGTAAGTAAAACAAAATTTTGACAAGTCAAAATTAGTTTTTTAAATTTTATTTTATTTATATATTTATTTATTACAATGTATTCACTTTGTATCGTCTCCCTTGTCTCCTCCCAGTACCACCCACCCTCCCTCTTCTCCTATGCCCTTTCCCTAGGGGAGGACCTCCTCCCCTTCTATCTGACTGTAGCTTATCAGGTCTCATCAGGGTTGGTTGCATCATGTTTCTCTGTGGCCTGGCAAGGCTGCATCTCCCCTCCCCAGGGAGAGGTGGTCAAAGAGCGGGCCATTGAGTTCATGTCAGGCACAACTCCTGTACCCTTTACTAGGGAACCCACTTGGAAACTGAGCAGCATATGGGCTTCCTTTGAACAGGGGGTCTAGGTCCTCTCCTTGCACAGTCAGTTGGAGTATCAGTTTCTGCAGACCCCCCCCCCCGGGCCCAGGTATTTTGGCTCTGTTGTTCTTGTGGAGCTCCTGTCCCCTCCAAATCTTTCTATCTCACTGTTCTTCCATAAGATCGCCTACATTCTGCTGAAAGTTTGGCTATGAGGCTCAGCATCTGCTTTGATACCCTGCTTGGTAGAGTCTTTCAGAGGCCCTCTGTGGAAGGCTTCTGTCCTGTTCCCTGTCTTCTCCTACTTCTGATGTCTATCCTGTTTGCCCTTCTGAATGAGGATGATGCATCCTCCCTTGAGTCCTCCTTGTTCAGCTTCTTTAGAGCTATAAATTTTAGTATGTTTATCCTATATTACATGGCTAATAACCACTTATAAGTGAGTATATATCATTTGTGTCTTTCTGCTTCTGGGATACCTCAGTGAAGATGATCTTTTCTAGTTTCCACCATTTGCCTGCAAATTTCATAATTTTCTTGTTTTAATTGCTCAGTAGTTAGTATTCCATTGTGTAAATGTACCACAATTTCTGAATCCATTCCTCAGTTGAGGGACATCTGAGTTATTTCCAAATTCTGGCTATTATGAATAAAGCTGTCCCCTGTCTTCTGCTTCAGAAAAAAACGATAGCCTACAGACTGGAAAAAGATCTTCACCAACCCTACATCTGATAGAGGGTTAATATCCAGAATACATGAAGAACTGAAGAAGTTAAACAGCAACAAACCAAGTAATCCAATTAAAAAATGGGGTATAAAGCTAACCAGAGAATTCTCAATAGAGGAATATCAAATGAGAAACACTAAGAAATGCTCAACATCGTTAGTCATTTGTGAAATGCAAATCAAAATGACCCTGAGATTTCACCTCACATCCATCAAAATGGCTAAAATCAAAAACTCAAGGGATGATGCATGCTGGAGAGGATGTGGAGGACATTCAATAAGGACATTTGCTCAGTCGTGTCTGTAGCAGCTCTATTCATAATAGCCAGAATCTGGAAATAACCTAGATGCCTCTCAACAGAGGAATGGATATAGAAATTGTGGCACATTTATTTACACAATGGAATACTACTCAACAATTAAAAACAAGAAAATCAAAATTACTTTTTAAAGCTGTTCTGTTACCCTTAAATTCTTTGGATCCCTGTGAAGTCAAGTTCCTTCTGTTTTCTTTCCTATTATAAATTCCCCTTCCTCAGTAGAGAAGACCAATAACTATTAAAATCAGAGAAGGAAAGTCACATTATTATTACTATTATTATTCTCTCCCTCCCTCTCCTCTTCCCTCTCTCCTTCCCCCTACTAATATAACTAAATTTATGAAACTTCAACAAAGAGAATGCTATTGCGCTGGTATTACCTTACACTATTCTAAATATGTAAGTACACTATACTTTCTCATCTCTTCAATAATTATGTTATGATGGAAAAACTTGAGTCCAAACCAATTCAATTCTGCCCCAAAGCCTAGAAATGTTGGGAAGTGTTTAAATTACAGTTATGAAGAAAACTAAATCTAATCAGGTTTATTTGATCAACTTTTAAAAGGTTCATTGAAGGTCTCCATTTAAAAAAATAAACCTCTGATTGGAGTGTGTGATTAACAATTGTGTAGGCTAATATTATTTATTCAGCCTTTCCATTACTTTTGCTAGCCACGCTCTTCTTAACTTCTACATAGATAACAGCTAGAATCTTTTCACTTGATGTGTCTACATTTCATCTTCTCCTTCAGATAAACCAACATGAAAACCACTAGCATACCAATGTGCTTAACACATCTCCTTCATCAAATATTCAAGAGCTCCCTATAATGGTTAATTTCACATTTTAACACAACTGGGCCTTTGTGCCTAATAATTGGTATAAAATTTTATTCTGAATGTTTCTGTGAGGATGGGTGTTTTTGGTTTTGTGGGGTTTTTTTGATATTATGAATATTTAAATTAGCCAACTTTTAGAAAATCACATAACCCTCCATAATGAGGTGGACCTCAGCAGTCAAGGGCCTCCACAGACACAGGGTGGCCTCTATGGCCTCCTGCAGGAAGGAATTCTACTGGCAGATGGTTTGGGGGTTTGATGCCCATCTAAAGCTCTCTCTTCCCTGAATCTCTAGTTTACCAGAGTCACAGTGTTCCTTTGTTTTCTTGTTGTTGTGCTTTTTGTTTGTTTTGTTTTGCTTTGCTTTGTCAAACCTTAACAGTTGTGTAGGTTGGGCCCATCCTATGTGTGTGAGAGAGAGAGAGAGAAAGAAAGAGAGAAAAAGCTTGTTAGTTCTATTTCTTTGGACAATCCCTATTTTCTATCTTATTAAACTAAACTTTCAATCTTGGAACTCAAAGTTCTGTTGTTACAAAGCATGGAAGCATCTACACGCAAACACCATCGTGTCCTTCCTCAATGTTTCTTAGATTCTTTCATGTCCTCAGTACTATTCAGGCATCATCTTATTCATTAACTCATTATCGTCTGCTCTTTTTGTGTGAAGTACACTAACTTACCAATGAATGAGTTAAAACAGAATGGTTTTCTATATGCTAAAGAAGAGTGAAGGCCATCTTTGTTTTCCTGTCTTTGCTTTCACAACCAGATGATTTACTAATACGAAGTAGGAGATCAAATAGTAACATTGAAAACTGTTTTTTTATCATCTCAATGTGATAAAATTTAGAAATTAAACATTTTTTGAATTAAATAAAAAGAAAAAAATATTTTTCATCAAACAACGTTATATTACAAGCACTACATTTTTTAAAACTACTTTTGATGCGGTAATATAGCCAATATTTGCTGAATAAAGCATAGAATACACAGATCTGTCAATTCTTAAGACACTTCATGAAAATATGGCAACTCGGGGTACTAGAAAGGTGACTTGGTGATTAAGAGCCTTGCTGCTCTTACAGAGGACCCATGTTCAGTTATCAACACACGGCAGCTTACAGCCAGCTCCATTTCAAAGGGATCTAGAGCCTTCTTCTACTCTCTGCAAACGCCAGGCATGTATGCAGTTCACTAATACTAAAAATGAAAATACATCAATATTTTACTAAAATATGGCAAAATCCATGTTCTAAATGTCCACTTCAAGATTCTTCCCTTCATGTGTATTTATACTGTTACTACTTGAAAAAAAATACTTATTTGTCTCCACTTTGAGCTAGAAATATCCTAGATGACTTGTCTAGATAACAGAGTGTTAGAAATGACATTCTTAATCATCTTGGCTAAGTCATAGAATGCCCTTCAGTTTCACCAGTGGCTCACGTAAGGCTCCAACTGCAATGAATCTGTCACCGATGAATACATTTTGCTTCTGGTTAAAAGCTACCATTCTGCAAGAAATCCTGCAAGTCAAGTAAAGAAGAAACACAGATGTTAGCCCAGCCTCAGCTATTCTATACATCTTCCTCAAAGCATCAAATATGTGTGCAGGACCCAATGTGAATAATTAGTTACTTTGTGATAGTTGATAGTCTACCACAATAACAAAAAAAAAAAACAAAAAAAAAACTTCAGAAAAGAAGCAGTCAGTCATTTTAGCTCATGGTTTTATTTGGGATGGTGGCAGAGAAAGCATGGGACTGTTGACTTGGCAATGGGCCAATGGGCTAGGAATGAGGTATTAGCTAGATGAATAATCTTCAAAGGTCTGACCAGTGTCGGGCGAGCCACAGCTCTTAAAGGTTCTACAGCACCCCCAAAGCAACAATACTTGTTGGGGATCAACCATTCAAAACACATTCCTATGGGAAACTGTAGTTTCAACCTTTTTTGTTAATACAACAAGAATAAATTTAATGGAATGATCAAAAGCCTCTTGTTCTGGATCCTGCCAGACCATCTGGGCTGCTCAAGCTTTCATAGCCTCAACATTAGTCATCGTGACCAAAACAAGAGTCATCTGCATTAGACCCTGCCTTAATCGCTAAATCACAAAATAAGAGAAAAATGGCAAAATCTTTGTTGTCTTATGCTCCTAAAGTTGGTTAGTTTATTACACCAGGAAAAAAAAAGTGTTATTAAAACTATTTCACAGAAGCAACAGGCCTTCAAGTTATTTTCCCAAGGACACAAACCCAAAGAGTAATAGAAGTGGGATTTTGAAGTAGACTTACACTAACTTCAGCACTTACAAAGCACCACCTCCTGCCATTCTACTAAGAATTTTTAAAATAAACAGAACTGCAACAAACAGTAGAATCCATTACTCCTGGGAGTAAATGAAAAGTAATAATAATAAAAAATAAACATCAAAGCCTTGCTGAGACACTGCATTCACTTTGTGGCAGATCTGGAACTAAATTCTTGTCTCCTTGCTACGAGCTAACTGCAACTCCTGCCCCACGCATTACAATTTCCTGCTGCAAAATATCTGACTCTGTGGCAAGATAATCATGTGTTTCAATATATTTTGTTATAACAAGATAACAGAGAGTGAGCATTTATTAGAGACTAAATCTGTTCCCTGAAGAGTTCTGGAGACTATTAATTCCAAAATCAAGATGCTAGCATCTGGGATGGGTCTTCTTACTACAACCACATATAGTAGCAGGCATCAGAGAACAAGAGACAGGCGAACTTGGTGTCCTCTGAAGGCAGAGAAACAGAAGAAAGAGAATCTTCACCTGCAAGTAAGTGCATTTCAGAGCATCACTGATCCATCTGTAAGGACAAAACCCTGCTTTCCCAACACTATGCAAAGGTCTCAGTCACTCAACATGTTATATCAGCCCTTGACACATTTATGATTTTATAGTTAGCTCAGAGTATCAAATATTTACCATTTTTTGGTATGCAACCTACAAAGTGTTCTCAGTCTGGTAGATATATCTTTGTTCTCACAAAATTCACCTTATCTGAACTCAGAAAATTAGATTATTGAATTTTTGAAAAATTCAATAATTCAAGGAAAAATTTTTTGAAAAATTTTTCCTCATTATTATTAATTACAATTTATTCACTTTGTATCCCAGCTGTAGCCCCCTCTCTCATCTCTTCCCAGATCTCACCCTCTCTCTTCTCCCTCTATGTCCCTCCCCTAGTCCATTGAACAGGAGGTCTTCCTTCCCTACTATCTGATCCTAGCCTATCAGGTCTCATCAGGACTGTCTGGATCGTCTTTCTAGTCAGGGAGAGGTGATCAAAGAGCAGGCAACCAAGTTCATGCCAGTGACTGCCCCTGTTCCTCTTACTAAGGAACCCTCATGGACACAGCTGCCCATGGGCTACATCCGAGCAGAGGGTCTAAGTCTTCTCCACACATCAATCTCTGCAGGACCCCTGGGCCCAGATTTTTTTACTCTGCTGGTCTCCTTGTGGAGCTCCTGTCCCCTCCAGGTCTTTCTATCTCCCCGTTCTTCCATAAGATTGCCTGCATTCTGCCCAAAGTTTGGCTATGAGGCTCAGCATCTGCTTCAATACCCTGCTTGGTAGAGTCTTTCAGAGGCCCTCTGTGGAAGCCTCCTGTCCTGTTCCCTGTCTTCTCCTACTTCCAATGTCTATTCTGTTTGCCCTTCTAAATGAGGATTAAGCATATTCCCTAGGGTCTTCCTTGTTGTTTAGCTTCTTTAGGACTATAGATTTTAGTATGTTAATTCTATATTATATGGCTAATACCCACCTATAGAAAATGAACAATTTTAAAAAGGTAGTATGTCTGTCTTTATTAAACACTTCTAATTGAAATAAATCAAAATATCTGAAGTGCTAGTAAGAAGAGAAATGAACTAAAGAAGATAAAATGAATTCACTTAAAGGGGATAAATAGTAAATTCTAGTAATGTCTCAAGCATTAGAGCAGATACTGAATGATTAAACACACTGAGTATTTTTTGCAAGAGGCTCCTGAAATGAAGCAGTATCCTGTTTGTTTTAATGAAAATATCCACATAAGAGTTTCTCACAAGGTAGACAGGTATTTGTCTATTTTTAAGCTTAACTTAAAAAACTACACATATTGTAAAAAAGTTAAATTTTATGCAAAGACAAAGTCCTTTAGTACCGAGAGAAACTTTAAATAAAGACCTCAAGCAGTATTTGTCACAGTAGGCATTTAGAATCTGTGAAATAAATGTAAGAGGTATATTCATTTTATATACTATAAATTAGAACAGTTCCCTGTGGGGAGGAAATATGAAGCAATGTCTTTCACATACAGAAAATTGTTAGGTAAGAACATTGAACAAGACTTTTGAAGTAAATGTACAGTAGGTACAAGCAGAGCGGTGGGTTTCTTTTTATTTTTTATCCTATGTATGAAATCTGCCAGTGAAGCATTCTTGGGCCTCAAACTGGCTAGTGCTGCATCCTAGAATCCTATTTCTCCAATGGTCTGCATGAGTTCTTTTCTCAGTGCAGCTTTCTGCCTAAAAGCTTACCAAGAAAACCCCATGACTAGATAAGATTTTTATCATGAGCCCTTATTTTAATTTTTCTTGACAATGCTGTGTGTCTCTGTCTCTGTCTGTCTTTCTGTGTGTCTCTCCATCTTCTTTCTATCTCTCTCTTGTCTGTCTCTCTAAGTCTGTCCTGTCTCTGTCTCTCTGTATGTCTCTGTCACTCTCTCTCTCTCTCTCTCTCTCTCTCTTTCTCTCTCTCTCTCTCCTAACAACAGGAAACCTCACAAAGGTATGGACATCATTGCTTTTGCCTGCTGTAGTACTACTATGTGGTGCAGCATCTAGGATAGTTTCTACTACACAGGAGTACACACTTTAATATTTGCCACATGGTTTGATGTCTCAGGAGAGAGCTAGAGGGAACGGGACAAGGCAACTCAATATTCGTGATGAAAATCTTCAAAGAGCTCTTATCTATAGAATCTCCTCTACTTGACTATAAAAAGGCAGTAGACTGAGTTATTCAAAATTACTATAGACATTTTCAATAAAATGAGTTTTTTGAGAAAAAAGATCATGTGATTCAGCTCTCCCACTTCTTGGCATATTCCTTAAGAATCCACACCCTACTTCACAGATACTTGCTCAACAATGTTCATTTCTGCTCTGATCAAAAAAGCTAGGAAGTAGAAACAACCTAAACATCCTTCAGTTGGTCACCTGATAATAAAAATATGGCATTAGTTCCTTTTCTGTTGCTGTTATAAAGCATCAAGACCAAAGTAACTTAGAGAAGAAAGAGTTATTTGGACTTTTTGGACTTAATGGTTCCAGAAGGATAAAACGTGGTCATGGTTGGGAGGAATGGAGTCAAACAACAGGTTTGGTTGTTTGGAGCAGGTTGATGAGAGCTCCTTTACAGGGGTGAAACAAAGGGTAAAATGGAAGTAAGGGTTTTTAATTGAAATTCTACTTCCTGTGATATATTTTCTCAACAAGACTGTACTTCCTAAATCTCCCCAAATAAGACTATCAGCTGGGGACCAAGTGTTTAAAGACATGGCCTTATGCAACGAATTTTTATTCAAGCCACCACATGGTATTCACACAGTGGAATACTGTTCAGCTCTAAAGAAAAGAGAAATCTCCATGAAGATGAGTGGTACTAGAAAATAGATTGAGTGAGGTAACCCAGACACAAAGGGATAAACCCTGCATGGTCTCTTTTATTTCTGGATCATAATTCCAAACTTTTAGAGATGAGCATGTAACTTGGCGTAACTGCAAATAACAGGAAAAATAAAAAGAGACCATTATGGGGAGAGGAAAAGTGCTCTACAAAGGGTCATAGTAGAACACGGGAGAGGTGGGAATACTGGGGATGGGAGAATCACTGCAGAGGGTGATATAAAGAGAAAAAAAAGGACATATGAAAATAGCTGCAAGAATGTCTGAAAAGGCCATGGTGAATCATCATTTTACATCTATTTACACTTATATATGTAGTGTGAGAGAGAGAGAGACTGGGAGGGAGGAGAGAGAGAAAGAGAATGAGGGAGGGGGAGAGAAAGAAGTTACTAATCTCCTTCTGAGTAATTGGTGAGGGGAATCCAAGAGAACCCCTTAAAAATTATATGCTTTTGACATAACCACTGATTGCTCGCAGAAATTGAAAATAAGACCCTGTTGCTGAAAACACTGTATACTTTGAACACAGGACTTGGAAGGATTGAGCTGAATAGCCTGAAAGACTCCTCCCTAAGACCTAACTCTCATTCTACCAGGAGTTATGCAAGCTTCCCAAGGAGAAAAACAATCAACAGTCCTATACAGCTTTAATGCCTATGAGCCACAACAGCATTTAGAACAGCAAGAAATTTCAAATGGTGCAACAGTGGCAGTTATAGCCTGAGGATTACCAAAAGCAACTTGTACAACAAGTCTGGAAACGAACCTGGCAGTTTCTCAGAAAACTGGGAGTAGTTCTATCTCAAGATACAGCTATACCACTCCTGGGCATATAGCCAAAAGATGCTCCACCATACCAAAAGAACACTTGCTCAACTGTGCTCATAGCAGCTTTATCTGCAATAGCCAGAAACTAGAAACAACCTAGATGTCCCTCAAATGAAGAATGGATGAAGATGTGATACATTTATACAGTGCAATACTACTCAGCTGTTATAAAACAAAGATATTAGACAATATCTTTGTGGATGGAACTAAAAAATATCACCCTGAGTGAGGTAGACCCAGAAAGACATTCATGGTATGTACTCACTTATAAGTGGAAATTAGCCATAAAGTACAGGATAGCCATGCCACAATCCACAGACCCAAAGAAGCCAAGTAGGACCCAAGGGAGAATGCTTGAATCTCACTGTGAAGAGGACACAAAATAGTCATCTGATGGAAGGGGAGGAGGACCTCCCCTATCAGTGGACTTAGAGAGGGGCAGGGAGAAGATGAGGGAGGGAGAGTGGGATTAGGAGAGAATGGGGAGGGGGCTACAGCTGGGATACAAAGTAAATAAACAGTAATTAAATATATACTATATTTAATATATATTAATTAATATAATAATATATATATTATTTTACAAATAATATAAAAATAAAATTTAATAAAATAAATAAATAAATAGTCATCTGAAGTAGATGGAGGGAGAGAGTTGTGTGGGCGAGGGGGTAGGGAAGATAATGGGAGTGGAGATCAGGTATGGAGAGTATGGGTGAGGCTGATGGGAGGACTGGGAGACAGAAAGAAAATTGGTGTGGGGGGGGCGAATGTCAGGGACAGGGAAGGTTCCCGGGAGTCTGTGGGGATGATCTTAGCTGAGACTCCTAACAACAAAGGCTAAGGAGCCTGAAGTGGCCATCTGCTGTACTCAAATGGGACTCCCGGCAGAGGGAGAGGGAGGGCTACACCAACCAACACATAACACCTCCACCCAAAATTTGTCCTGCCTACAAGAAAGGTAGGGATGAAGATGAAGCAGAGATTGAGAGAATGGCAAAGCAATGACTAGCCCAATTTGAGAGCCGCCCCATGGAAGAGAACCAATGCCTGTTACTGTTAATGATACTCTGCTCGGCTTGCAGACAGGAGCCTAACATAACTGTCTTCTGAGAGACGTCATCCAGCAGCTGATGGAAACAGATGCAAAGACCCAAAGCCAAACAATAGGTGGAGCTGGGAGGTCTTGTGGAAGGTTTGGAGGAAGGACAGAGGAAGCTGGAGGGGTCAAGGACACCACAAGAAAACCTACAGAGTAAACTAACTTGGACCCATGTGGCTCACAGAAACTGAACCAACCGAAGAGCAGCAGGCTGGACCTAGACTGCCTACATATGTATAGCAGATGTGCAGCCTAGTCAACATGTGGGTCCCCTAACAATGGAAATAGGGGCTATCTCTGACCCTGTGGCCTGCTTTTGAATCCCTTTCCCCTAGCTGGGCTACCCTGTCAGACTTCAATGAGATAAGTTTAGTCTGTTGTGACTTGAGATGCTAGGATGGGTTGGTACCCCTTGGGAGCCTCCCCTTCTCTGAGAAGGAGAGGATGGGACTGGGAGATAATGAGGGAGGGGCTGAGTTCAGGCTGTACAGTGATTTCAGAAAGAAAGAAAAATTGAAATAAATAAAAAGCAGTCTAGTTGGACTGAAGGCCCACTCAATAGAAGAGAATCCATGCCTGATACAGAAAAGCTAGCCCACTATCTATGGCTAGCAAGGTGAAGGATACTGCTAGTGCCACCTCCCTAAACCCATGTGATTTCTAATTGCAATCTAAATACTTATCTTCATTTCTAGAGATAAGTGCAGCTCTCGGCCCATACCAAAGAAGATTCTTTTTGCATCCAATTGTCATATGGAGGAAGCAACCAAATGCCAATAAAATCACTTGGGGAGTAAAAAAAACAGAAACAAAAATTAAATGCAAACATCAATACCCTGTTAAATTTAAAATACTGTTAAAACTTAAAAGACTGGAAATAGTTTAAAATTAGCGTGAAAATTAAGCAAAACCAGCTAAACTGAATTGTTAAAGAGGGCCATTAAGGAGACAAAGTACCACTCAGGCTATTTCCTAACCAAATAACAATTTGTTAATATAAGCACATCAGCTGCAAATTAATTCCATATAATGTAAAATTAGGACTGTTTTCATTCTCTTCATTGATGTAAACATCTACCCTCTGAAAGCTAGATTAGAGAAAAATAAGATAAAAAAGGATATTCTTACTGTGTTAACTCTTGGTTGAGACTTAACATTACAAATTATCTGATGTTTCTGATTAGCAAAATCAAGCAGAGCTTATTGTAGAGAGGAAACTGCATCCTGGGTCACAGAATCTGTTCTCTATTACTGTGAGTTTGATCTTGTCCTTGTGTCCATAAGTAGCAATATGTAAGTCATCTAATCTACTCTTGAGTATTACTGAATGACACCTTAGTGCCCTTTTCTCAGCAAATTATTCTAAAATCTAATCAACCCTACATTTAGAAATACTTTCCTAATGTCTAACCTAATGGTCTAGTTCCAGGCTATTGCACCTCATTATGCTACCCTTAACAACTTTAACAAATCCTTCTTCCTGTGTTATCATCTTAGAAGCATCTTTGCTCCATCATAGTCATTTGCAGATTAATCTCAAAACAGAACTAGGGAAATAATTCTCACTTAACCTGTCTGAGCACAGCATCCCCCTGGAAAACCTCAATCATCCTTATTATTGTTGGATTTCCTTTTATCTGTACTGCCATTCAAAACACTTACCGAATAGTCACAGGATATTAGCTCATACCCAGAAGTAAATGACTAATAAATGGCTATTGAAGGTCCCAAGACAGCCCAACATAACCTGCAACATTCCAGCCTTTCTATAACAGATTTTCAGGCCACCAATTAGCCTTTGGAGAATGTCTAATGTAAATGCAGCTTGTTTCTAGCAACTTTAGTTAGACAAGATAAAATATTTGTATTCCAAATAATACTTTATATACACACATGTGTTCTCTTTTGGAGAATTTATTGAGCCTATAAATAAAAGGTATAGCTCTGATTCTAAAAGAATCGAAAGATAATTTATGTTGAGCCCAATATAAATTATCATAATCTGAGAACACTGGACTCAGATTGCCCCAAATGAAATGGAAAGAAATTACATGAACTTTTTAAAATCACAGAGAAAAGAGAGCCATAAATCAATGCATTTACTAAAAACATTGACGGGAACACTAGGCAGGCAAATTATTAAGCACAAGCACAAGCCTGCTCTTTATCCCAGATAGTGTCTAATGAATTCTTAAGCTTCTGCATTGGTGAAAGCTAATAGTCTACTTTGTTAACAAATTGCAAAGCTTTTTCCTGACAGTCAAAAAGAATGTGAGGCCAGATTCAGAGATGGATGATAAATGCCTCTTAAGGAAAATAAGATAGCTCAAGATCATTTTGTCTTTCCATCTGCAATACTCCAGCTCTCCATAATTATGGAGTTATGTATTAGTCAGTCAGTCTTCAGAATCTTTATCAGAGCTGTAGCTTTTTCAGGAACTTTGGCTCTTCACAAACCATGTGCCTACTTCTGTACCTCTACTTAACGTGAATGTTAAAATTCAATCAACAATTTTACCTGTAAATATAGTTTGAATGATTACTCTGCTGACCATAATGTTAAAACATTAGGCTCGGTTACCTACTTTTTCTGAACCTGCATTCCATTATAGGCTAAATGAAGAAAAGTACATTGCACCTTACTGAATGGTTATAAGGAATAGATAGATAGATAGATAGATAGATAGATAGATAGATAGATAGATAGATAGAT
>NW_026596120.1:1140899-1146328 GCF_907164565.1 Psammomys obesus | reverse complement strand
GATAGATAGATAGATAGATAGATAGATAGATAGATAGATAGATAGATGATAGATAGATAAAATGTTATGGAAGCTCCTGATAGAATATCCAACCTCTAGTAGTCAGTAAGTGATAGTTGTCACTATTGACTATTGTTAGTTCTTAAATGAATTTTATTTGTGATTCCCGAAAAGTTAGTAAAGTAATAATTGTATTTTATCAGTACTCTAATAGAACATGTTCACTGTAATTTTTTCTAAAGCTTATAGGCAATTGTGACTTTAATGTGTTATGAAATAAATGACAATGAATAGCTCATAAGAAAAAATGCCTAAATAATACCTAGAATTTTATTTCTATAATAATGCAGTTTTCAAATATTTTTTAAAGACTACTTATGAATTCTTTATAGTCAAGTTCCAGTCCAGAAAACCCAAATGCCCTTCATTACTGCCTTCCCTCAGAATGTCTTATGGAGTGTAATTTCTGTTGATCACATACTAGTTCAAACAATACTCGTAATTACATATCAAAGACTGTTAAAGAAGGTACACATGTTGAAAAGAAAATATATGTCATCTTTCAGGAGAGGCTTTTTAGTAGTATATTCAATACCTGGGTAAAAATAAATTAGTTATTACTGATTTTACTATTATGATGAAATAAAGAAGATAGAAGGGGAGAGAGTGTTCAGAAAAACTTATCTCAAAAAAGGAGAAATCTGGAGATACTTGGATAATGACAAAAAAAAATTTATTTAAAATGAAGTGAGTAAAGCCAGATTTGGGAAGAGGGGTGGAGGCATGATCAGAAATTGTCCTTGGGTTTTAAAGAGTGAAGGGTGTATCAAGATCTAAGCTTTTAAAATAATTACCACTACTGTTAGGTAGAAAATAGACTATATTGAGAGTCAAAGATTAAGAATTAACACAAGTGGGGATAAGGAGTAGGAAGAGTGGGAAGAGAGGGCTGGGTGAGAGAACAGAAATGGGGGGAGGGGCAGTACATTTCTGAAGTTTGCGAGACCTGGGATACCAAAGGCCCCAGGAAGTCTATAAGGGTCACCCTGCCTGAGACTCCTAGCAGCAGCAGCAGAGAATATGGAGCCTGAAGTGGCCACCTCCTGTGGAGTTAGAGAGATAAGGATATCAACCCACCCACAAAACCTTTAATGCAAAATTTGTCCTGCCTACAAGATGTGCAGGGACAAAGATGGAGCAAAGTTTGAGGGCCAGTCAAAGACAGGCTCTACTTGAGACCCCTCCCATGGAAGAGAATCAGTCCCTGACAGTATTAATGTTACTCTGCTATGCTTGTAGACAGGGCCCTAAAGTAATTCCTCTGATAGGCTTCACCCAGCAGCTGATGGAAACAGATGCAGAAACCCACAACCAAACATTAGACAGAGCTTGGAGAGCCACATGGAAGAGTTGGGGGAATGACTGTGGGAGCCAGAGGGGTCAAGGACTCCACACAAAGACCTACAGAGTCAACTAGCCTGAGTGCATGGGTGCTTACAGAGACTGAACCACCAACCAAAGAGCATGCATGGTCCTAGGCCCTCTGCACAGATGTAGCAGATGTGCAGCTTGGTCTTCATGTAGATTCCCAGCAACTAGATCAGGGTCCTGTCTGACTCTGTTGCCTCTCTTTGGATCCCATATCCCTACCTGGGCTGCCTTGTCTGGCCTCAGTGGGAGAGGATACATCTAGTTCTGCAGCACTTAATGTGCCAGGGCAGGCTGGGGCCCAGAGGTGACCTTCCCCTCTCTGAAGAGAAGAAGAGTAGAAAATGGGGGGAGGGGATGTGCGAGGTAGGGGGCTGGGAGAAAGGAAGACAGAGCTGCAATGAGGATGTAAAATGAATAAATAAATAAATTTAAAATAAAAATATTAACACAGGTAATGCAATAAGAAGACTAGATATTCTTCTAGGTAAGATGTGAATGTCAACACAACACACAACTCACACTTCAAGGGTGAGATGAGAAAGAGGAGTGATAATGACCTAGGAATATAGGTGTAGTTAGCCCAATCACATGTTCTAACATGTTAATGGTTTTATGAAGCTTTTATAGTAACAGAGCAAACAAACAAAAAGACATAAATCAAGACACTTCTAAATACATTGGTGACCACATCAGAGCAGTTCCTTAATACAAAGTTGGGAAAGCTCAGTTATAGGCTTCAGATGGTGCTGATGCTACCCTTAGCTTTTGGTTTGGTGGAAGCCATTGGTCTGCTAAGTTATGATTTATCAAATAGTCACAGAGCTGATAAGTCAGAAATGGAGGAGATCAATAAACTGCTATTAAATAAATAGCTATTAGAGGGCTAAAGATGGCCCAATGTAATTCAGCTCTGTATTCACAACATTCCAAAGTCTCCACGATTATTGGAATACTAAACAGCTAATCAGCCTTTAGCAACTTTTGTTTTAAGGTGCAGCTTCTCTCTGAGAACTGTTGTTCACAGTTGCCCAGTTGACCAAGTGACACATTTTGTGCAGGAGCCACATAGTATCTATTAGATATTGTTCATCCTCCACGTTGCTAGGAAACAGTTGCTAAGACTTGGTTCATGTTAATAAGGTTGAGCAGAGGCAAAAATGAAGTATTCAAAAGAGAGAAATAGATGCTAAAGCCATTGGGGAAAATTTTCCTGGATCATGTCATTAAAGTCTACTAACTGCTGTGCTCCAGATCTAATTTTTTAAAATTCTCTGCATTGGATGTAACACATGAAATATTAAGAATAACATAGCAAAAACTGAAATAATCAAGAATACTGTCAGAGGATCCAAGATGGCAGTGGCAGGGATGCACAATTTCTGAGCAGCATGACCATGGTGACTGCAGGGTGAGTGAGAGGCCATGCTATGAACTCCAAAATACTCCAGTGTCTGTCTTTCCCAAGTGAGAGGAGAACACACATGTACCAGGAACAAGCAGTCCCAACCTCCAGCCACCGAGCCTTTCTCGCCCTTACAGGGAAAACTCCTGGGTTTTGGGACATTTGGTCCCAGCGTCTACCCACCCGGCCTTTCCCATCTTCCTTAGGAAAGTTCCCAGGTTCCAAGGATGCAGGATTCCAGTCTCTGGCCACGCACCTCCCAGAACTAGGAAAACGGTTCCAGCCTCCCGTCCACAGCTCTACCTGTCTCCTCAGAGGAGACTGGCCAGACTCCACGAGCATACAAGATCTCATTCCAAAATGGTGTCAACTAGCCTGCACAGTGTCTGGGCACATTGAGCTCAGAGACCATGGAGAAAGTGAGTGAGTGGCTCCTGGGTTCCTGAGGAGACCTGCCAGTCTTCTGGAGTATACAGGTTAGACAACCCCACTCCAGTCCACTGCCTGCGATTCACCTGAAGAGAACTGCCGGCTATTCCCTAGAATCCAGCAGCCCAGTCCACAACCATACCCACTATCCCAAGGGCGGCAGCTCCAGGAACATCTGGCCTCCTACCCAGGGCTCTCCCTGCACGCTTAAGAAATTTAGAAGGAAATCAGGAATAACCAGCCAACACCAGATGACTAAACACAGATGACTAAAGGCCAGAGTGGTTCTCCTGCCTGGGGGAGTGTGGGGCTGTATCTCACCAGCCCGCAAAGTCAGGAAGGGCAGAAGAGAGGTGCAGAGCTTGGAAAACCTGCCAGCACAATGGAGATCGAACATTCCGGGAATCACTTCAGGGAGCTAGTTCAACCTTAATTCCAGAGAACAAAGCTATATACCCCTTGGACATAGTGAATAGGGGCTTCCAAGTGTAGGTGTACGTAATTGGTTAAAACTAGGCACCTCAAGGATGCTTGATTTGCATTAAACAGCATGCTTCTATCATATGAACGGAAACACAATATCCAATTATCCTAGGCACAGGGAGGGGTAAACTATCAGGAAGCTGTGTCAAAGGCCATGTATCGAATATGGTTAGGGACATCTACGTTTAGAGACACTCTCCAGAGGAAGTCAGGCAGAGAGCAGGAGGCCCTGCTGAGGAGAGAGAGTCCTGCAGCTTCACACCCAGCTCGGAATGGCTATCCAGAGTGGGAGGGCCGCAGCCTCAAACAGCAGGGTCCTTCCAACAGGCCAGTGTAAGAACATAATCCACAAAAGCCAGGGCAGTATGGCATTTTATAACTTGTAATACATCCTCCCTGTAAAAAGGAAACAACACAAAGATCTTTAGCAAACATTAGGCATAGAGCATTTCACAAGTAGCCTACCCTTAATAGAAACTTGCATTTAACAGTTTTATATTAAGAATTTTTTGAAAAAGAGATTATATGATTTTATAGTACCTATGACTATTTTACAAATGAAATAAAAGTTTTATTGATATGTAATTATTTAGAACATATTTTGGAAAGAAATCCTATCAAATCTACCTATTTAACATTAAATTTTATGGTTTAATGAAACCTTTATCTCACGACTCTGATGATGTTGCCTTATATTTAAAAAAAATCACATTTAAGATTAATATAAATTACAGTTCCATCAGTGTTGTTCTTGGTCTCATGAATAAACGAATTGGAAATGCATTCACAGGGAAGAGCAACTTTCTTAGGGTTTGGGAGTCAAACACTGGGAAGGCAGGCTGTAAATCTTGGCAGCTACCACAAGGTGGAGTAGAAGAGAGAAGCTGTGCGGTTGGGCCAAGAAACCAGGCAGGCTCATCAGTGGAGAACAAGAAGCAAGCACAGTGTGGCACAAAATAGGTTTCAGGGAAAGAATGAGAAAGCTTGAAGTGTCCGCAGCAGCGTACTTATGGGTTTGGCCAGTATCTGAAAGAATAAAAGATTTCTAAAAAGAAAAAGAGAAAAAGTCAGGCTTCTCTGAGTAACTCAGAATAATGGACAGGCTCCAGAGTGCTGCTTATTAGATATCTTAAACCATCGTGTGGAGGAGGAGCTTTCTGGGAGAGCAAATCTTATTAGAGGGCTAATTAGTCCTTTCATCTCGCTAGCGTGGCTTCAAGCAAACAAGCTCCCCTAAAAGATGGTCTCCTCGAAAAGTGGTTGACACACCCCGTTATCCATTTTTTTTTTTTGAGGGAGTACAGAAATCTGTATTTGAATTATACAATAACTTTATGCCTACAGTAAAATACTTCTTTCTTTCTTTTTTTTTCATTTTTTTTATTTTATTTTTCTTTTTAGTTACATTTTGTTAACTCTGTGTCCCAGCTGTATCCCGCTCCCTCATTCCCTCCCCAACCCCACACTCCCTCCCTGGTCTCCTCCCTGCCCCTTTCCAAGTCCACTGATAGGGAAGGACCTCCTCCCCTTTCATCTGACCCTGTTTTATCAGGTATCTTCAGGGCTGGCTGCAAAGTCCTCCTCTGTGGCCTAACAGACTGCTCCTCCCCTGGGGGGGGGGGGGGGTCAAACAGCCTGCCCTTGAGATCATGTTAGAAATAGTCCGTGTTCCCCTTACTTTGGA
>NW_026596120.1:1113649-1140499 GCF_907164565.1 Psammomys obesus | reverse complement strand
ATCTTTTCTAGTCCCTACCAGTTGCCTGCAAATTTCATGATTTCCTTGTTTTTAATTGCTGAGTAGTATTCCACTGTGTAAATGTGTCACAATTTCTGTATCCATTCCTCTGTTAAGGGACCTCTAGGTTGTTTCCAGAGTCTGACTATTATGAATAAAGCTGCTGTGAACATAGTTGGGCAAATGTCCTTGTTGCATAGTGTCAGATATATGCCCAGGAGAAGTATAGCTGGATCTTGAGGTAGCACTATTCTTAATTTTATGAGAAAGCACCAGATTGATTTCCAAAGTGGTTGTACAAGGTTACATTCCCACCAGCAATGAAGGAGGGTGCCCCTTTCTCCACAACCTCTCCAGCATGCATCACCCTTTGAGTTTTTGATCTTAGCCATTCTGATGGGTATGAGGTGAAATCTCAGGGTCATTTTGATTTGCATTTCCCTGATGACTAAGGACGTTGAGCATTTCTTTAAGTGTTTCTCTGTCATTCAGTATTCCTCTGTTGAGAATTCTCTGTTTAGCTCTGTACTCCATTTTTTAATTGGATTACTTGGTTTGTTTTAACTTCTTGAGTTCTTATATATTCTGGCTATCAGCTCTCTGTCAGATGTAGGGTTGGTGAAGATCTTTTTCCAGTCCATCAGCTAGTGTTTTGTTCTGATGACAATGTCCTTTGCTTTACAGAACCTTTTCAGTTTCATGAGGTCACATTTATTGATTGTTGATCTTAGAGCCTGTGCTGTTGGTGTTCTGTTCAGGAAGTTGTCGCTTGTGCCAATAAGTTCAAGGCTCTTCCCCACTTTTTCTTCTAACAGATTTAGTATGTCTGGTTTTATGTGGAATGAGGTAACCCAGAAGCAGAAAGACACATATCGTATATACTCACTTATAAGTAGACATTACCACATAATATAAGATAAACATACTAAAATCTATAATCCTAAGAGGCTAAACAAGGAAGACCCTAGAGATGAGGTTGAAACCTCACTCAGAAGGGCAATAGGATAGACATTGGAAGTAGATGAAGGCAAGGAACAGGACAAGAGCCTTCCACAGAGAGCCTCTGGAAGACTCTACTGATCAAGGTATCAAAGGAGATACTGAGACTCATAGCCAAACTTTGGGCAGAGTTCAGGAAACCTTATGGAAGAAGAGGGAGATAGAAAGACCTGGAGGTACAAGAACTCCAAAAGGAGACCTACAAAGCCAAAAAACCTGGGACCAGAGGGTCCTGCAGAGATTGACAAATCAACCAAGGACCATACATGGAGAGGACCTAGACCCTCTGCTCAGATGAAGCCCATAGGCAGCTCAGTTTCCAAGTGTGTTCCTTAGTAAGTGGACAGGGGCTGTCTCTGACATGAACTCAGTGGCTGACTCTTTGATTACCTCCCCTGAGTAGGGAGCAGCTTTGCCAGGCCACAGAGGAAGATGATGCAGCCAGTCCTGATGAGACCTGATAGGCTAGGGTCAGATAGAAGGAGAGGAGTCCTCCCTAACAATGGACTAGGAAAAGGGTATAGGGGGAGAAAAGGGAGGATGGGTAGGACTGGAAGAAGATGAGGGAGAGGGCTACATCCAGGATACAAAGTGAATAAACTTTAATAAATAAATA
The DNA here is from genome assembly GCF_907164565.1 of Psammomys obesus. Lineage (NCBI taxonomy): Eukaryota > Metazoa > Chordata > Mammalia > Rodentia > Muridae > Psammomys > Psammomys obesus. The sequence continues at coordinate 1,138,884 of NW_026596120.1, read as the reverse complement.
AATATTTTTAAAAATAGGAGTGGACAGTAGTATGACATGTTTGGGGTAGCTTAAAATGTCATATGTCTACAGAGTCAGTGGAAGAACTCAAATTCTAGTCGACGAATGGGATGTAACTTCATCTGAATGGTCTTCAGCATAGCACAGGTGCCTTCTCTTTTTCATATAGCGATTTAAATCCTAAGGCCTGGCAAAGCTGGTGATTACTTTCCTAGAGTTACCACAGAAATGGGAGGTATGCTTGAAAGTTGAGCCTGGGGTGAGGTAGTCCTTCCTGAATGGCCTCCAAGACTATTAGTCCCTGTATCAGCACTGTCGGAACACAGTAGAATCTCAGAGTGATGATGGCTTGAAACTGAAGGTATTTGAGAGAGTCAACAACTAAAAAGAAGTCCCATTTTCATTTGTCTTTAATATATTTTAATTACATATATTAATTGAATTATATTTCCCCCTTCAGTTTACTGCTTTTGACCCTTCCTGTGCCCCCTCCCTGCAGCCCCTCTCATGCCCCTCTCACTCCTTCTCAAATTGATGACTCTCTCTTATTATTATTGTTAGTTGTATGTGTATGCATGCACAAATCCATTAAAACAGTCTCCTGAGTTCATTCTTGTAGCATATATGCATATAATTTCAGGGCTGCCCACTTTGTACTAAATAACCAGTTAGGGGGTTCATCCTTGGGAGAGCCTCCTTCTGCTAGTTAAACTCACTCCCAAAGTTCCCTGACTAGAAGTCCCACTCCTATGATATACTTATTAATAGAAAAAAAAAGGCATTGCTTTTACAAAACGTCCAAATATAACTAATTACGTTTGACTTGTTACAACTAATTACTTCAGTAGTACAAGGTAATTGACTATCACTTTTGTCCTTCCTCTAGTCGCTAGTGTTACCCTTAGTTCTTCGTCTAGGGGTTGGTAGGCATTGAGATTTCCTGATTCTGCATCAGCATCTCTATTGATGTTGCTGAGGTTAGGCAGCCCTTCCTGGAAGACACATTCACAGGGCATACTCTCTGATTCTCTGGCTCTTATTATCTTTGACCCAACTATTCCCTGATGACCCCTGAGCCCTAGGTGTAGGAGTTTTATAGTAGATGTATCTCTCGGGGCTGGGCTCCAAAATCCATTGATCTCTATGTTGTGTTCAGTTGTGCTTTGGGGGCATTTTGAATAATTTAAGAAGTATTGGTTGTGGACCTTCTTTGAAAGTCTGCTGGATTCTGCTGTGAATCCATCTGGCCAGGGATTTTTTTTTTTTTTTTTTTTGTAGGAAGATTTGTTCTATTACTGTATCAGTCTCCTTTGTTATGGATTTGAGTTACTGGTCTCTTCTTGGTTGTTTGTTTGGGTGAATAAAAAATTTCATCCTTTTCTTTTAGATTCTCTAACTTACTGAGGCATAGCTTTTAAAGTGTTCCCTTATAACAGCCTGATTTTTTTGTTTGGGGTGGAGGTGTTTGTTGTAACATTTGCTGCTCATTACTATTCTGTTCATCCCGGCCTTGTCTTTCTTTTGGTTGTTTGGGCGAAGGGTCTCCCAATCTTTTTATCTTCTCAAAGAAACAGTTCTCAAATTCCTTGATCCTTTACATTGTTTGCTTTGTTTTCATTTCATTGATTTCTACTTTGAATTTTTCTAACGTTTGTTGACATCTACTGGACCTGAGTTTGGTTTGTTCTTGTTCTTGTTTTTATACTGTTAAGCCATTTATGCTCTTTCAGAATTTTTAGTGTAGCAACTTAGAGAGAGAAATTTCTCTCTTACAACCACTTTCATTGGGTCCTAAAAGTTTTGCTTTGTTTTATTTTCATCTTCATTTAGTTTCAGAATTTTTTTTTACTTCCTTCCTGATTTCTTCTTTGACCCATTCGTCATTCAGTTCTGAGTTGTTTGATCCGCATCGGTTTATGTGCTTACTACAGATTTGTTTGCAGTTGGTTTAGGCTCTGTTACATAATGGCTGGACAGGACATGTTGAATCATTTCAATTTTTCTGAATTTGTTAAGGTCTGTGCTTGTGTCCCAACATGAAGTCTGTTTTAGGAACATTTCCATGGATTGCTGAATAGACTGCATATTCTTTGCTAGCTGCTTGGGAAAAATATTCTGTCAATATCCGCTATGTCTATTCGATATAAAACGTCATTTAATTCTGAGATTTCTGTTTTTGTCATTTTATCACACCATTTTGAAGTGGTATGTTGAAACCACCTATTGTTATTGGCTTGGGGTGAATCTTTGTCATTAATTTCACTAATACTATTTTAGGAAGTTGATGCACTAGAGTTTGGTACACCCAATTGCCATTAGGATGAAAATTGCATTAAGAAATATTATACTGAACAGTCATAACTTCTATTGTTTCCCTAAGAGCGCTTTTGTCTTTTCCTGTTAAACTCATTGTTCTTCCCATAGGCGCTCCTTCCCCTCCCTCCTATTAAGTTATAAATACCACTCTCTATTCTCAGAGCCACGTCTTTTATACATTGCCATGTGTATAGAAATACGCTCTCTATTTCTTCCTGCTATTCTGCGCATTCTTCTTTAATTTGCAGTTACCTAAACTTTCCAAGTTAAAGTAATGGAAGAAGTTTTCCTTTAAATAGTACAATAAAATGGAGAGATTCTACTTTGGAATTTCAGAGAATACAAAAGTCAGTTGTACAGAAGAAACAAGAGTATGGATAAGGATATACCGCAGTTGTTCAATGCTTCCAAAACCCTGGCTTAAATTCCTAATAGGTCACACGTGTGGAAAAGTCAGTCATGCTGTTAGATGAAAGCAAGAGGATTGCCAACAAGTTGGAAGCCACCCTGCTCTACACAATGAGTCCAGGCTAGCCAGAACAACATATCAAGATTCTATCTCACACACACACACGGATACACACATGTACACAAACGCACACACATGCGCCCATGTGCACACACAAATAAACATATATAAATACATGAAATAAGCTTAGTTTTTAAATGTTTTAGAACTAAAACACTTGGCAGTAAGAATCCTCTAATAGCAAGCATGAAATGAATTAAGAATCATCAGGAAAGTAAAGTTTTGCTTCATAATCTTTGCCTTAGTAGTCTTTAGCCACAAGGAAAGAGAATAAACCCTGCCTGGTACCTACAGAGTTGGAAGAATGAGTTCTAGCATGCTGACATTTTAAAGAGCACTTAATGAGCCTTCCCCACAGCTCACTTCCTGCCCTTTCTTCTATTCTCGTCCCCAGCATTTACACCCACACTGCCCATTTACCTGCACTGCACCTCACAACAAGACTCCTTGGCTAGTGTAACTCACTCCCAATGTTCTCTGACTGCTAGTCCTACTCCTATGGTACACTTATTATTAATACTAACAAAAAGCATTACTTTTACAAAATGTCCAAATGTAATTGATTACAATTGGCTTGTTACAATTGATTCTTTCAAAAAGACAAAGCAAATTGACTGACTGTTACTTTCCTCCCAACTGCATTCTTGCATAAATAGCACTTTCTTTAGAGCCCTGATTACAAAGCAGAACATGATCCATATTTTCTATGGTTTGTGGACTTTTTGTTTCAGTTACTTCTTAGGAAATGTATTTGTCTCCAATTGCCAAAATGTGAAGTAAAAGCATAAAAGTGTCAGATAAAGGGCATAAAAATCAAAGCGCAGTTGAATACAAGTAGACAGGACCTCAGAGCACATTCAATATTTAACAGCATAACTCAAGAGTCTAGGATGAGCCTTGAAGATACCTGATAAAACAGGGTCAAATGAAAGGGGAGGAGGTCCTCCCCTATCAGTGGACTTGGAAAGGGGCAGGGAGGAGACCAGGGAGGGATTGGGAAGGGGGAGGGAATGAGGGAGCGGGATACAGCTGGGACACAGAGTTAACAAATTGTAACTAAAAAGAAAAATTAAAATTAAAAAAAAAGATTATAAAAAAATAAAATAAAATATAAATAAATAAATAAATGAATGAATAAAAAAGAGTCTAGGATGGAAACCACCATGATTAGCTGATATTTAGCTGATATCGCAATCAATTTTGTTGCATATTTGTGTCACAGATATTGTCGTAAGTAGTTTTACAGTGATACTGTTTATTAATGTGGTAGATACCCTGTGTAAGTCTCTGTCTCTCTGTGTGACTTTATCTCTCTCTGTCTCTGTGTCTCTGCCTCTCTGACTCTCTCTACCTATCTCTTTCCCTCTCTGTCTCTTTCATCTCTGTCTCTCTTTCTCTCTCTCTCTCTTTCGTGTGTGTGGGGGGGGTATGATACCCTACCCCCATTTCCTCCTTTGTAAGTTCTATCAACTTCTCACTCATAATTGTCAGAGCTCAGTATAAAATTAAAATGAATATCCCTTGTTGAAAAAGCAAGAGAAATATGCTGCTGAAGGTATTAAAAACTTTTCCTTCAAAATATGTTATCAGTTATATGCTCAGATAGTGGTAATACATTAAAAACACCCAAACTTGCAAATTTCAAAGTGAAAAACATGTATTTTTACTTTGCAATAGAGCATTGTTTTTCATTAATTTAAATTTAATTTAATTTTTCATTAATTTCATTAATTTAACTGTTTAATAAAATAAATAAATATCTTTAGCAGGACAGACCATGTCAAACTCGTCCTCATTTAGAAGCAGATATGGCTCCAGCACTCATACGGAGCTGAAACAGAAGCTCAACCATGTACTTCCCTCATGCTTTTTCCCAGTGTGGGGCTAAGTCACCACACTGTCACCAACAGCTCTAGCTCTCTTATTGGCAAAAAAAGGAAGGCTATCAGTCACTGTAGGTTCAGAGCCAGCAGGCTCAGCCTTCATCATCCTTCCTTTGGGCCTGCAGACTCTTGATGTATTCAGACTTGAACTTTAGATTCCTACATCACAGGGCAAGCGGGGCACAGAGTATGGCAGATGTCAGAAGTGCTAGAAGTTTTCTCTGACGTGCCCTAGTACCTAGCGCACAGACTGTAAATGTTAGAAGAGAAACGTAGAGTTAGGATTCTCCACGGGATGAAAAGAAGTTTCTCACGGTTGCTGCCACACGACACCTGCAGGAATTAACTCGGGTTCAACTAGAACACACGGAGCATCTGGCAGTGGTAGCCAGGGGCAGAGTGACGGGGTCAAATGTCCCTACCATTATTTCTGGTGATTAACCTTTTTAAGACTAATACACACAAATCCTTGAGCAGCGGTAAATAGTTTGGTAGGCAGTCAAAGGCCTAACAATAACCCTAATTGAATGAAGAAGACTGATGGATCTCAGATAAAGAAATGGAACAACCTCTGGTGATGAGTCTAAGTCCTCAGAAATATCAACAGTAGAATCACTTGAAAGCAAGAAGACAAAAATATCTTGGCTGTTTGTCTTGGTCGGTGGTCGCCCAAATGCCCCTTCAATGGGCTCAAGAATAAAGTAGCCACAATGACAAGTAAGAAGGCCACTATGGCTTCTATATAGTTTCAATGTCTTTCTCGGGGTATATCAGGTTAAAATACAACCCATTAATTTAATCCACATAGAGGATATTTCATGTACTGATGATTTCTCTGATGATGTGTCAAATTTACAGCTCGTTTATGACCCATAATCTAACACTGTAAAAAAATAAATGAATGAATGAATTCTGATTTTTTTTATTTATATTTTTTTATTTATTATTTATTTATAATTCTGTTTTTCATTTTTTTTTATTTAAAACAATGAACACATCCAAGAGGCAACAGGAAATAGTAAATCATATTAGAAAAGTAAATGAGCAAATGAAGGACAGAAAATGACTACACCCTAAAAGTAAACAAACAAACAAAAATTGCAAGGGTTAGGGGTTAACACACACCCTCGTACCTTTTAATAAAATCTCTGAAAGTTAATGGTCTTGGTTCTTCAAGAAAAAGACAAAGACTAGAGATGAGTAATCTCTCTGTTGCCTACCTGCACCAGATGGGACTTCTCAGCTACTTTTCCAGTGTCATGCCTGTCTGCCTGCCACCACACTCTCTGCCATGACAATCATGGACCAACCCTCTAAGACTATAAGCACTGTCATATTTTCCATTCTTGACAGACTTCCCTACCCCACCCCAACCAGTATTTTCTGTATCATTTTCCAACCAAATCACTTTTACTCAAATTTTGTCTCGAGGTCTATTTCTGAGGGAAGGCAACCTTAAAACATTCTCACGGAATTAGAGCAAGTCTACCAACACACATTAAAGACTAGTTCACAGGGTTGGGGGCGCATCTCAGTGGTAGAGCCATTGCTTATCATACTCAAAGCCTACCCGTCAATCTTTAGCACCATAAAGAAAGAGAAAAAGTCAACATAAAGGTATATAGCAGAACAGTTTATTTTTTTGAACAAAGAAAAAATCATTTCTGTTAATCTTGTTCTTAAATATAAATAAAGCAACTGAAAAATTCTACAATTAATTTTACCAGGGTTTCTTCCTAATACTCAGAGTTGAAAAAAAAAAAAAAACCCTATATTTTAATGTAGTCTTTAATGAAGTAATCTAAGAAAAGGACAATATTAAGTATGTTCATAATATAAGAGTTTTTTTACAAAAAAAAATTTCTGCATGTTTTAGTTAAACAGCTGATTTGCATTTTATTCCTTTATCAAATCAGGGAAATTAATGATTTGGAAAACTGTTGATGAGGCAGAAGTTACTGACATTAATTACTGATGTAATGTTTTGGAGATGTGTTATAAATCATTTTTCAGTGTTAACTACATGTTAGATGTAAAATAGTAAGAATCTGACACTGTCCTATCTAGTTTAAAAATTTACTATTATTTGCCCCCTCATTCCTAGGCCTTCTGAGGGGGTGCTGCACATGGGAGGTCATTTTAGAGGTTTGAGCTCTTATAGATAACAAAGTTGGGCTAGACCATAGCCCAGTAGTAGAACACTTGGCTGGTTAATGCAAGGTCCCATTTCCAGCACTGAAGAAAACAAACTATAAAGTTACTTTGCAGCATGTTCCTGTACTGTACATTCATATGTAGCTCTTACTGTGATGTTATGCTGGGTACCTCTTTTGAGGCCTCTCATTGTCTTGCAAATTGCAATCTTCCTTCTATGTCCTCATATTTTTTCCCCTGTGTGGACACATTCCTGGTGTTTCTCTTTTCATAAGGAGTTAAGCCGAAGTGATTAATGAGTCTATCCTTATGAACCCATTGAACATTAACTTCACCACATAAATAGAAGGGGAATAATTCAATCTGTTACAAGCAGTCAGGAAAAAAAAATACAGTCCTCTGATATTATGTTATTCTTGCTTCACTCTATCCTCAAGTAATGCTAACTTTGCAAGATTTTAACAAAATGAAATAAAATAAAATAATAAAATATATAAGCTTAGCCCATCTCTGTAGCAGGAAACCTGTTGTGGTCTCCTTTTCCTTTCTGACCCCATCCCCAATGGAGCACAAAGATCTTCTTCCCACTCCTCCTTCCCCTCACTCATACCATTATCTCAGCCTCAAACCCCAGAAGACGTTCATTGGGAACACACCAGCTAAGCAGAACGGAGAAACAGGTTAACTAAATGAAGACCCTCATCAATCTCTCCTCCCAAATCCAATCCCCCAGTCTCATCCCTAACTCTGCCACAGAACACCAGCCTCAGCCTTCCTTCCTTTTGCCCACATCTCCTGTATATCCCACAGCCCATTCCCTCCTAACCCCCCACCCACAAACCCACTTGTCACTTTATTCCAGCCCTCAACTCCAGCAGGCACCCCCCCTAAACCACAGACCATACCTGCCGGAAATCCAAGTACGTTGCTTGCAGACCTTCTGTTCTCTCTCTGTCCCCCCAGTTCCAATCTCCCAAACTCATCCCCAGCTCTGCAGCCTAACGCTTGAGACAGACTTGGTCTTCCAGCCCCTCCAGCTCAGGTCTCCACAGATTTTTGCCTTCTAACTTTCCTCCTTCTTCTTGGTGCTTTGTCCCAGACCCCACTCACAGCATGAACCATCTGCTAACCAAAAGCCACTCCTCCCAGGGCATTAAGCAAGTTGAAGGTGGACCCATGCTTCTCCTACTGCTCCTGAGATCCAGTTTGCCCAGTTTCATCCCCAGTTCTGAAGGAGGACTTCTGCTGTGGTCTCCCTTTCCTCTCTGACCTCATCCCCAAGGGATCACAAAAACCTCCTACTCCAACCTTCCTTCCCCAAACTCATTCCAGTATCCCAGCCTTCAACTCCCACAGGCATTCCCTGTGAGCACAGCATCTGAACAGGCCAAGAAAACAAGCAACACACAGCCATCACACTCTCCGAAAATACAGAAAAGAAACAGAAACCAAGGAACAAAACACCTACCGACTAAAGAAAAATCTAGAAATCAGCATCTAGACCTTTACTCGTGCCAAATCCAGATGCCAAGACACCAGCTCTAGAGGGACTTTCTTTGGAATGCCAGCTCCCAGATAATGATGTGAAAACTTTTTATTAATTATGAAAGCTTGGCCTTATCTTCAGCTTAATTTAAATTGTTTTATTTATACAAATCTACATTCTGCCACATCTGGCTGATGAATCCACCCATCTTAGATTCCTTCCCAGAGTTCCTATCTCTGCCAAAAGTCCTTCTTATCCTCTCCTGCCTCAGCTCTTTATTAAAACAATCAAAAGGTGTTGGAGGGAGTGTTTACAAAATACAATGCAAAGAATAGCAATGCCAAAGTCCAGCCTGTCATCACACATCTCCAGTACAGAAATCAGCATTTGAAATACACAAAGACAATCTTTACACAATGCACAAAAAGACCACCCCAACAACCAGTATCAAAAACTCAATCAACAACAGCCAGGGCAATGTTTCTGCTAGAGCCCAGCTGTCCTACCACAGCATGCCCTGAAAATTCCAACATAGCTGAAGCTCAAGAAAAAGATTTTAAAACCAACCATGTAAAGATGATAGAGGTCCTTAAAGAAGATATAAATAAATCTCTTAAAGAAGTCTGGGGAAACAAACAAACAGGGAAAAGAAATAAGTAAAATTGTACAAGACCTGAAATTGGAAATAAAAGCAACAAAGGAAAACTGAACTGAGGCAATTGTAGAAATGAAAAATTAAGAACTATAGAGGCAGACCTCACCAACAGAATTACAAGAGGTTGAAGAGAGAATCTCAGGTGTTGGAGATATGATGGAAGAAATGGATATATTGGTCAAAGAAAAGGTTAACTTTAATCGCTCCTGACACAAAATATGCAGGAAATCTGGGACTTTCTGAAAAGACCAAATCTAAGAATAATAGGCTTAGTGATTTTATGGGACTCCTGACTGTGAAAAGGAGTGGGTCTTGTGCCTACTCTTAGGACTCTTTTCCTCCTGTTGGGATGTCATGTACAACTTCGATATGATAGCTTTATATTGTTGTACTTTATTTTGTTGTTTGGTTTTTCTCTCTTAGGAGCCTGTTCTTTTCTAATGAGAGACAGAAAGGGAGTGGATCCAGAGGGGAGAGGTGGTAGAAAGGAAGTGGGAAGAGCAGAGGTGAGGGAAGATATAATCAGGATGTATTGTTTGAGAAAATAATCTGTTTTAAATAAAAGGAATAAGCAAAATACGTAAAACGAAATTAAACAAATAATATAACGAGAATGTCGGTAATAATTTTCTAATAATGCAAGCTGTTTTTTTTATTTTTTTATATTGTTTTTAGATTTTATTTATTTATTATTTATACAGTATTCTGCCTGCATCGTGTGCCTGCATGCCAGAAGAGGGCACCAGATCTCATTAGAAATGGTTATGAGCCACCATATGGTTGCTGGAAATTGAGCTCAGGACCTTTGGAAGAACAGTCAGTGATCTTCACCTCTGAGCCATCTCTCTATCCCCACGAGGGAAGTTGTTTTAATAGAAAAGTTTTTTTATATAAAATTTAATTTTTAATCTTTAATTATGTGAATGTGTGTGTGAGAGAGTGTGAGCTTATTTACATAAGCATAGTGCCCACTGGGCCAGAAGAGGGTGTTGGAGTCCCTGGAACTGGAGCTGCAGGCAGTTGTAAGCAGCCTGGTATGGGTTCTAGAAACTGAATTCTTCAAGAACACTGTATACTCATATCCACTGAATCATCTCTCCAGCTCCAAGAAAAGTCTTTTAAGAATGCATAGACTCAGGCAAATTGTGTGCCTGTGTGTGTGTGTGTGTGTGTGTGTGTGTGTTGTATGTCATATTCCTCCAAACTGCAACATACCCTCCAAACTGAAACACTTGCTTCTGCTTTAAGAGGTAAACAAAAAAAAAAAAAAAAGTCAAGAGTAGGGAAGAACAGAAACTTAGATTCTTGAGGGCCCCTAACCAGCAGTGAAAAGAGAAGTAAATAATTGCTGAAGGTGGAGATTCTGACAAGGCAAACTGCAAAGAAAGAGAGAGGGAGGGGAAGGAGGAAGGAATGGGGGAGGGATATTTCTGCTGTCGTTGTAAGACGATGTATAAATGAAGTTTGTGGGAAAAGAGAAAAGATGGGAATCTTGAAGTTCTGGACAGTTGGAGCAGGCTTTACTTAATGCCAGAGAGCTGGTGCCTCCAGATCTGGCTATGCTGGGATCAGGGCAGAGGACTCAGAAACAGGACTACCAGGTTTCAACTACATGATTCAAGCTGGGATTTTTGGAGATAAGGACAGGGAAGGGGATTCTGTTTGGGGGCAGAATGGGGAAGCCAGCTGTTTTCCCTAGATAAGCTGTTTTTAAAACTTCAGGATGTGTTACTTCTTTTTGAAACCACTGGGTGTCTGGGGTCTGGGCCAGGGGCTTTTCTTCGGCAGTCCCCAAGTCACTGGCTTCCTGGAACTCTGAACTCCATTTAGGTCTTGGCTTTTGGGGGCCGGGAAGATTCCTGCACTTGAGTGTCTGAAAGTTGTATCGGGAGTTTCAGGGCCGCAGGCTGTTGGCAGGCATGATCCATGTCAGGCTGCACTTTCTGGTGATGCAGCTGCTTTGGAGCTACCTCCGACTCTTGGGAGTGACCCTTCACCCACATTCTTGAGAACGTGTGTGTATGTTTGTGAGTGCAGGTATACACATGCAAACACATGTGGAGGCCAGAGGCCCATCCTGTACATTGTGTCCTTTCACTTGCTTTTGTTTTTGTTTTGAGACAAGGTTTCTGTGACCCATAACTCATCGAATACTTAGGCTGGTTGACTCGTGGGCCCCAGGGTTCCACCTGTTCCCATTACTCCAGTCCTGAAATTACATGCATGTGCCATTATTCCTGGCTTCTTTTTTTTTTCTGTTTTCCTTCAATGTGGGTCCTGAGAGCCAGTCTTACTGATGAAATTCTCGGACAGACCCTCAGTTGAAGGTTTGGCCAGAGCCCTTCTTCCGATACAAACTGTAAAGATGAGACCTACGTGTGGAGCTGATGCAAACAACAGCTGACACTCATAAAGACAGCAGACACGTAATTAGAAAAAAACAGGTCTAAACTCAAGTAACGACATCCAGACTGTATAATAATATACAAAACAGCAAAATCAAAAGTAGTGACCCACATACCCAGAACATGAAGGAATTCCACGGAACGTTGCTCTTCAAACTGAATTAGTACAGTAGAAAACATCCTGAAAGGGATGTTTATAACAGCACACCCCATTCAGCTGAAACTAAAACCCAAACCAAATGTTTCCTGAACGGTATGATAAATTACAGTGCATTTAAGTGGTGGAATACAATACAGTAAGTGACTATGCGCAGATTCTAAGTAACAATGTCATTAATGCAATAATAAGAGGAAGAAATGAGACATAAAAGATTGCATAGTATTTCATAAAGATCAAAAAAGGCAGAGTTAATTTATGTGTTAAAAGGGTAGGGAGGAGCACTGAAAAAGCGGGATCAGTGTGGAGCTCTAAGTATTTGTTCTATTCCGTTGGGCACATGTTATTGGAAAGTTGCACACTTGGGTATAATTTATTCTTCTTACTCCTGTTACTCCCCCCCCTAACTTCTTCTCACCCCCCCCAAAAACTCTCTCTTTTCTGCTAATTTCTCTCTTTGTTTATGTCTTTTTTATGTTTTCTTTTCAGGGACTGACTGTGCAGGAGGAACAGCACAACAACTTTAGAACCCATGGAATGGGGGCCACCAGTTGGCATGGCCTCTACAGGTGTGCCTCCACATGGCAGAGCCGTGAGGACTACACGTCCTGAGGACTTCGTGGTATTGTGGAGCATGTAGCTCTGCTTGTCGCCCTTCTGGTTACCACATCCCTCATAATACATATGTTGCATGAACTCTAAGGGGGCTCCCGGTCCCTCCCTGGGCACTGGCACTCACGATAATACTGCTTGCTCTCCTTCAGGCATTGCTGCTGGAGCAGACGAATGATTCAACCACCACCCCTGAAAAGAACTTAGAGATATAGATCGTTAGCAATGATCACCACCCCTAGAAAGAATTTGGAAAGATAGGTGGTTTAGCAAGGTTAGGTAAAGATGTCTTTGCTAGTGGCTCTGCTGTAGAAAATCTTAGAGAGCAATTTGAAGTTAAGAAAAGTACACTCTTAATAGTAAAGCTAGGGACTTTTTGAGGTTGACGAGCAAGAACTACTGTTGGCCCAGAATAACACTGGCCAACGTGACTCTTTCAAGCTGGGCTGGTGACTGAGTCGATGATAAATTTTCTTACACCCATTCTTGCCCTCAGCTTCCTGATAGGATTTAATAAAAATTATTAATGAGTAGGTGTGCGCCTCAAAGATTTAAAGTGGAAGTGGCTGATCATTTTCTATATAAAAGTTTAGATCTGTGAGTCTTTTAAGGTGTTTATAAGAATACCTTTTAAGATAATTGATTCTTTCTTTGTAACTGCAAATTGCCACCTACCTGTAAAGAAAAGCTGGCTGAGAAATTACCTTGCTTCTCACAGTTTAATATATAACAAGTTACTTAGTTACAAATGTATACAAGTTCTTGGGAATAATATGTTTTTCATACTTGTTTCTCACCTATAATACATAAAACATTTGATCATGTGAGAGTAAACATTTTTTTACATATATTCATTGTAACTGTCCACTGAAAGGAAAATAGAATGTAACCACATTGTGATTTTTGTACTGCTTGAAAAATCTTGCTGGGATATATAAGATGTGGAAGAAATAATAAATGTTGTTGGAAATCACTCTTCAGAGTTTGTTCCATCCACCAAATGTGTATATGTGTTTATGTGTATATGTGTATATGTGTATACATACAGTAACAGGTTAGGCTGATTCTTTTACAACCACAAGGGAGTTTGGAATCTTTATACATCCACCCAAAGTGAGTGAGTGTGTGTGTGTATGTGTGTGTGTGTGTGTGTGTGTGTGTGTGTGTGTGTGTGTGTGGTCTATTTCTCCCCTTTCCTCTCCTTTTGAGATGCTTGCTACTGCCAGTGGAAGCCCATACTCAGAGCCATCGATGCTAGCCCCCATTTGCCACAGTCAGGTGGACTGCCCTGCCAGGAGGCTACCAGTTCTGGCCCGCTGCCAAGAACAATCATCCCTAGCCCCTCGGCTTACCTCTATCAGTGAAAGCTGCTGTCAGTAACAATCCGTTCAGGCCTGGAGAGTTAAGCCTTTTACCCTCAGAGAAAATCTGCTGGGTGATCAGCCAGCCGCTAATCTATGCCCTACCTCAGTTTACCCAGGAATGTCAAAGCTGGCCTTTGACATTTTCTGACCCAGTGAACTTTACCAGGGCCATATGTGTGACTGCAGTTTTGGACCTATTCCGTCGAGCCTCGTAGGTTCATCGGTGGACGGGCGTACAACTGAAGACAGGGATGTCCTTTACCCCGGGATGCCTCAGTAACAAGGGCTAATGAGTGAGAAGTAGAGTTCCTCTCCCCGAACCCATGACTGACACTTTGTAGCCCTGTCTCCTGCAGGCTCAGCATGAGCAATCTCAACTGCTGTGGATTGTACTTAGAATTCTTTCTGGCTCCTGTCCTGCAATGTAGGGATAAATTATAAAGTAATTGATTTTGAAACTAGAAATTAACCAAAACAGGAGATATTGCAGTCTATTTTTGGTTATGAAATGAAGAAATCAGACTAACCAAGAGTATAGAACATGAAGGAAAGGAATCATATGAGAGGAAAATGAAGTCCCTGAAAGATGAAAAGGGCTTTGGGAAGCAATGACTCAAGGATCTCCTGCAGAATGAAAACTAAAGAGGCTGCTGAAGAACTCTTAAGAAATTTGTAGTTAACAGAATTAAATTAAATTAAATTTCCAACAGAGTTTTGGTTTTGGTTTTGGTTTTGGTTTTGGTTTTGGTTTTGGTTTGTTTTTCTGTTCAATCACTTTAATGCTGTTACAACAAATCTGTAAAAGGTTCAGGACAAACTTTTTTTTGTTCCTTTATAATTACAAAACTAACAGCTGTTAGAATTTTTTCTTTTTCTTTTTCTTTTTCTTTTCCCAACTACAAAATACTCTGGGGAGATGCATTATAATTTAAAATACAATATTGCACAAACAAGCAAAAGGTTAATTAAACTAAAATAATTACAAAGAGAAAAACCCATCCGATCAGGAAAAAAAGTAATTAGCATTCTCTCCATCCTACCCCCTTCACTGAAGGTTTGAAGTAGTGCCCACCATTCACGGTGACCCTGAACCAGCTTTCTTTTGTCACGGATGGATGCACTAGCATGCAGAACCACCAGAGCAGCATCCATGCAGCACCAGGTCTTCGTGTGGCCCTCACTGTCTCAAGAGGGTAAGAGCCTCAGGCTGTCTTCAGGAAAGAGGGCCTCTGTAGGAGACAGGAGTCTCAGGATGCTTGTCCCAGCACATCCCTTCAGGAGCAGAGGGCTGAGGAGAAGTTGGCCTGATGATGGATCATGAGTACTTGCCTCTGCTCGCGCTTCATAGAGCTCACAGCTGGCTTCTGTCTTAAGCTAAGGGAGTCAAGCTAGATAGCTGCTTGGAGCAGGTGTCCTATCAGTCAATACACAGAAAGGCCTGGAAGTGGCTCCCTCCCTTCTTGGGGAGGGAAAGAAACACAAGAGCAGACTCTTGCAGTGGCACAGCTGGGCTAAGGACTTGGGTGCATCTGACATAAAAGCCCTGGGAATGTGTAGGGATATCCCAGTGTGGGCTGGAGGAGAGTCAAGTTTGGTTTTAGATTCTGAACCCCATAGGACCTTTCCAGGAATGGAAAATGCTTGGGATGGAGATTCCAGAGAGAGACAATTTCCCAGAGATGATTGCCTCTTAGTCATTGTGACAGGAACCAAGACGCTATTCACTGTCCCTGTGTTGCCAAGGACAGGTGGCATGGCTTTCCTTGCTGGTTTACTAGCTTATAGGGTAGAGTGTGTTGTCTTGGCCTCTTCAAAGAGAGACCAGTGCATCAGCTCCCGTCTCTGTGCAGAAGATGGCTACCCCAGGAGGTTCCCAGCAGGGATCCCTAGAACAGCAGAGAAATGCAGGCTCTCCGGTGATGGGGTAAGGGTCGTCCCCTTAGGTCATCCTAAGGTTGGTACAAGTCAGACTTCTGGTTTGTATTTAGAGAGACTCTTCCAAGGTGTGAGCAGAGGGCCAGCAAGGAGCCACCAGAGTATGTGCCAAGGTCTGGATGGCAGAGGCCATTTGGGGGACATTCTCAGTGTCTTCCAAGGCCAGCTGAGACTAGCGAGCGAGGGAGGTGGGATGTGCCGTGGGTGGGGGAGCTGCTTGCTCTGGCTCCCTCATTCATAGTCCTCCCACTCTACATCCTCCAGATCACTAGAGGCCTCCACTTTGGAAAGTGCCATCTGCACTTCCTCTTCTGTCATGTCCAGGTCAAAGTCCTTCTCCCAATCCTCACTGATGTCCGTGCTGGAGCCTTTCTTGCCATTGTTAGAGGGTGTAGACTTCCCACTATCTGAGTTCAGCTCAAACACTTGTTAAGTCTGTGGGCACCTCCTCTCTTAGGGTCTCTACTCTGGCTGGAGGCCTGGGCTCTGGGCCGCTGGCTAGGCTTGCAGGGGTTGGAGGCTTGGAGGGAACTGGGGGCGGGGCACCAATGCTGCCCATAGACCTGTCCCAAAAGCTGCTTGAAGAGTCTCTGGAAGAACAGAGTCTGGCTGAAGATGAGGGTGAAACTGGACCCCCGCCCCCAGAGTTTTGACTTCAAAAATGTGTTGTGCTAAATCCTCACATCCAATTAAACAATAAGACCTCCAAGTATTTGTTATTGTGTTTGTATTTGATTTTTTAAAATTTTCATCTCTTTCTACATTCTGAAAATATTTTCAATACTTCTTTATCTCTTATACATACAATCTATAGAATATTTTCTCTAGCTAGTCCAGAGCTGTTTCATTTGAATCACTTTTGTCTCTACCTTGTGCAAGGCTGTTATATTTCAACCCACCATTTTTCCTCACTGATCCAGTGCTATTACACTTAAATTATTGTGCAATTTTGCATTTCATCTCATCCTCCATCAACTTCTTCTCCACAGCATAGCTAAAGTCCTCTTTCTGAAGCTTGACTAATCTACACAAGGACTGTAATCCTACAAAACATTGTCATCGACAATGAAAAAAGCATGTCTCCACTCTTTGCATAACCCAAGATACGACTTCCTGTGCAGAACCATCACTTCCCATAAAATTTAGACCAAGCCCACAGTGCTTGTTCTGTGTTAGATGAATAGTGTTTACTCTTGTTAGATGAATCAAGATCAGTTCAGGCCTTGTTGGATTGTATTTGTGTTAATGTAAGGGTCTTTTTTTTTTCTTTCTTCCCTAAACAAGTTATGTCTCTATTTCAATTATGTTTCTTTCCACTCCTAAATCATTTTCATTCAGGGCTATAAAATACTTTAGCGACATTTAATTCCCAGTCCCTCCACATCTTTTGCAACTCCTTTCCTAAATGGAAACTTGAAAGCAGAAAGGGTAGGAGGGACATGCTTCAAAATCTGAAAGAACAAAGATGCCAACCTAAAATTCCTAACAAAGCTATCCATCGTAATTGAAGAAGAAAGAAAAACCTTCCATGTTATCAGGCTGAATGGATTTACGAAAACCAAACTAGTTCTACAAAAAGTAGTGGACATAGTACTTGAGACTGAAGAGGTGAAAAAGTCTAAAGAGTGAGGTTGGCCATAAATGGTGCCATTAAATCTATTATGTAAATTAGAAATAATCTAGGGGGTGCCACAAAAATTACAGATTCAAGCAAGAATGAGGATAGGAAGCTGTGGGAGAGGAATGGTAGAGAGTAGCTTGATCAAAATTAAGTATGCATGAAGAGGACTTATAAAACACCACTAGTTTGTAAGACAGTTAAAAGTATAATTTTCAAATGGGAGTTTTAACAGAAGTAGCCCACATTGATGAACAATGCTTTTTCCAGAAGAAATGTGTTATTAAATGAAATCCCAATGCCAGACACAGGTTCCCTTCCCAAAGGTTTTAAATAGTTGTAAATTTTCAGTTTCTATACACCTTATCATCCACTTATATTATTTAATTAAAATGTCTGAATTCATTTTTCTGCTTAGCAGTTATGCTGAGACATCCATATATAGTTTTATAAGCTTTTCTCTTATATTTAAGGGGTGGTTTTAGCTCATAAATTTCTGTTTGTCATGGAAATATAAGAGTGGAATATTAATACATTTAAGTTTAGTTCTGTAATGTCAGGAATTTTTCAAAAATAATTAAAAGATTGACTGGAAAAAAAGAAAATACAACACACCAAAACTCCTGGAATATAATGAAAGCAGATATAAGAAGGGAAATTTATAGCTTTAACTACCTACATGAAAAATTAGAAAGAGCTCAAATAAATAATTTAATGATGGCCATCAATAGTTTGTAAAAATAATAAAATTTAAAACCCTAAACAGGTATGTGCTTTGTATTCCTCATGTCTCCAAGACTTTAAATATGAATGGATGCTGGACTCTGTCAAATGCTTTTTCAGCATCTAAAGAGATGATCATGTGGTTATTCTCCTTTGGTTTGTTTATATGGTGGATCACATTGATGGATTTCTGTATACCAAACCATCCCTGCATGCCTGGGATGAAGCCTACTTGGTAGTAGTAGATGATCTCTTTGATGTGTCCTTGTACTCGGTTTGCAAGTATTTTATTGAGTATTTTTGCATCAATGTTCATGAGGGAGATTGCCCTAAAATCCTCTTTCTTTGTTGGGTCTTTGTGAGTTTTGGGTACCAAGGTGACTGTGGCTTCATAGAATGAGTTTGGTAGTGTTCCTTCTGTTTCTATTTTGTGCAATAGTTTGGAGAGTATTAGTGTCAGCTCTTCTTTGAAGCTCTGGAAGAATTCTGCCCTGAAACCATCTGGCCCTCAGCTTTTTTTTTTTTTTTTTTTTTTTTTTGCATGGGAGACTTTTGATGACCACTTCTATTTCCTTGGGGGATGTAGGACTATTTAATTGATTTACCTGATCTTGATTCAGCTTTGGCAAGTGGAATCAATCAAGAAAACCAACCATTTCATTTAGGTTTTCAAATTTTCTGGCATATAGGCTTTTGAAGTAAGTCCTAATGGTTGTTTGGATTTCCTCAGTGTCTGTAGTTATGCTGGCAATATACAGCAAGCCTATAGCAAATATCAAACGAAACAGAGAGAAACTTAAATCAATCCCACTGAAATCAGGGACAAGGCAAGGCTGTCCACTCCATATCTCTTCAACATAGTTCCTGAAATCCTTGCTGGAGCAATAAGAGGAGATCAAGGGGATACAAATTTGAAAGGAAGAAGTCAAAGTATCACATTTGCAGATGATATGATAGTAAACCTGAGTGACCCCAAAAATTCTACCAGGGAACTCCTACAGCTGATAAACACATTCAGCAAAGTGGCTGGATACAAAATTAACTCAAAAAAATCAATATCTCTCCTGTATACAAAAGACAAAAGGGCTGAGAAAGAAATTAGGGAAACAACACCCTTCACAATAGTCACAAAGGACATAAAGTAGTTTGGTGTGACCTTAACCAAGCAAGTCAAAGACTTGTATGAAAAAATTTCCAGTCTCTGGAGAAAGAATTAGAATGAGATATCAGAAGATGGAATGATCTCCCATGCTCATGGCTTGGCAGGATTAATATAATAAAAATGGCCATCTTACCAAAAGCAATCTACAGATTTAATGCAATTCCCATCAAATTACCAACACAATTCTTTACAGACCTTGAAAGAAAAATTCTCAACTTCATATGGAATAACAAGAAACCCAGAATTGCTAAAACAATCCTCTGCAATAAAAGATCTTCTGGAGGTATCTCCATCCCTGATCTCAAGCTGTACTATAGAGCAACAATACTAAAAACTTCATGATACTGGCATAGAAACAGACTGGTGGATCAATGGAATCAAACAGAAGACCCTGAAATAAATCCACACACTTATGGACACATGATTTTTTACAAAGATGCCAAAACCATAAAATGGAAAAAAAAGATAGCATCTTCAAAAATGGTGCTGGTCTAACTGGATGTCTACATGTAGAAAAATGCAAATAGATCCATACTTATCACCCTGTACCAAACTAAAGTCCAAGTAGATTAAAGACCTCAATATAAAACCAGACACACTAAACCTGTTAGAAGAAAAAGCGGGGAAAAGCCTTGAAATCATTGGCACAGGAGACAACTTCCTGGACAGAACACCAACAGCATAGACTCTAAGAGCAACAATCAATAAATGGGACCTCATGAAACTGAAAAGCTTCTGTAAAGCAAAAGACACTGTTGTCAGAACAAAATGACAGCCTACAGATTGGGAAAGGATCTTCACCAACCCTATATCTGACAGAGGGCTGATATCCAGAATATATAAAGAACTAAAGAAGTTTAAAAGCAACAAATCAAGTAATCCAATTAAAAAATGGTGTACAGAGAATTCTCAATAGAGGAACATCTAATGGCAGAGAAACACTTACAAATGCTCAACATCCTTAGCCATCAGGGAGATGCAAATCAAAACAACCCTGAGATTTCACCTGACACCCATCAGAATGGCTAAGATCAAAAACTCATGTGACAACACATACTGGAGAGGGTGTGGAGAAAGGGGAACCCTACTCTACAGCTGGTGAGAATGTAAACATGTACAACCACTTTGGAAATTAATCTGGCGCTTTCTCAGACAATTAGGAATAGCGCTTCCTCAAGATCCAGCTATACTACTCCTAGGCATATATCCAAAAGATGCTCAAGTATACAACAAGGACGTCTGCTTAACCATATTTGTAGCAGCTTTATTTGTAATAGCCAGAACCTGGAAACAACCCAGTAGCCCTTCAGTTGAGGAATGGATATAGAAATTATGGTACATATATACAATGGAATATTACTCAGCAATAAAAAAGAAGGAAATCATGAAATCTGCAGGCAAATAGTGGGATCTAGAAAAGATCACCCTGAGTAAGGTATCCCAGAAGCAGAAAGACACACAGGGTATATACTCATTCATAAGTGGATATTAGATATATAATATAGGGTAAACATACTAAAATCTGTACACCTAAGGAAGCTAATCAGGAAGGAGGACTTTGGCCAAGATGCTCAATCCCCATTCAGAAAGGCAAAGAGGATAGACATCGAAGGAGGGAGAAAAAAAGGAACAGGACAGAAGCCTACCAGAGAGGGCCTCTGAAAGGCTCTACCCTGCAGGTATCAAGGCAGATGCTGAAACTCATAGCCAAACTTTGGGTAGAGTGCAACAAATCTTATGAAAGAATGGGGGAGATAGTAAGACCTGGAGGGGACAGGAGCTCCACAAGGAGAGCAACAGACCCAAAAAGTCTGGGCACAGGGGTCTTTTCTGAAACTGATACTCCAGACAAGGACCACTCATGGAGATGGCCTGAAACCCTTACACAGAGGTAGCCTATGGCAGTTCAATATCCAAGTGGGATCCATAGTAATGGAGACAAGGACTGTCTCTGACAGTCCTCTGATCTTTGATTACCTTCCCCTGAGTGGGGAGCAGCCTTACCAGGCGACAGAAGAAGACAAGGCAGCCACTCCTGACCAGACCTGATAGACCAGGATCAGAGGGAAGGGGAGGAGGACCTCCCTTATCAGTGGACTGGGAGAGGGACATGGGTAGGAAAGAGAGAGGGTGGGATTGGAAGGGGAGGAGGGAGGGAGGTACAGGGGGGATACAAAGTGAATAAACTGAAGTTAATAAAAATAAAAATAATTAAATAATAAAAAAGTAACATTAAAAAAAGAGGTCATCATTACTCCAATGTATGTATTTTACATCTTTGCCAAAACGAGATCAGGTGACTACAGTTCTGGCCATTTATTTCTGGACCTTATACATTTGAAATCCCCTTCTCCTTATCTTTTCCTTGGCATTTGTATATCTATCTTGCTTTCTCAGCCTTCCCTTATCTGCTAAGGGGATCAGACTCTCAAGAGTATCTTTTAAAAGTATATTACATTCTTTCATATAGTTGTTACAGCTGCTCTCCTAATGATCTCTGCCATTACACTCTATCTTAAAAAGACAAACCCTATGTCTTGTCATTGCTGCATCCATGGTAGATATCACACGAAGACCCTCAATGATACCATTCTATCAGGATAAAAGTTAATTTGTTGCCTAAATAGATACAGAAAAGGCAGCAGTTACCATGACGGAAACTGCTTTAGCCAAGAACAATTCACTGATATTATTTTGGTTACAAGTGACAAAAACTAAACTCAAGCTATCTTGGGCAAAAAGAAATAATGGTTGCTCATCTCATAAGAAATGTAACATTAATAACATGTACATAAGTCCAGGCTCTCTCCATGCCAAGTTTTAGGTAACTTAATTTGCTTTGACCGAAATCTTCAGGGGTAGTTTTTGTTTTAGATGATTTTGATGTAAATGATTCAAATGGTGATCAGAGAGAGTAGTCTCTCCCTATTTGAATTTTCCATTGATCCCTTACGTATGAAAGTTTCAGTCTCAAGCCCCACAAAGCAGTGAAATCAAGAAATAGAAGGAACCTTTCCTCATAATTCCTACAAAATCAACTTCAAGATTAATCTTGTGCATTGGCATTGTTATTTTCCATTGGTTCCTACAAAACTGCTGAAATACGCTGCAAGGTCCTTGGACTGTGGTTGTGTCCTTTGTAAACCAATTACAGTGATGAACAGAATGCAATTTCCTGCGTGGTTTAAGATCATGCTGCATGCCCATCTCCACAAACGGAGGTGGAGTCATGCCCAGAACTCAGATGTGAGGCTCGGAGAACACTCCATCACCATCCCAATTCTATTGGACCACTGCACCAGCCAAATACAATAGAAGCAATGGACAAATGACTCCTTCAGGGCATGATAGCACTCACATAAGGACAAGGGCATTCTTTCTCCATCTGTGCTGTGCTGCACTGTTGTTCTCTCCACAGTGGTGAAGTCGTAGCTTATAGTTCACTTCCCATCTTCCATCTTCATATTTAAAAATACATCCAACAATCCATTTTCTTTTCACAACAGCAAACTTTTGTACTTTTCAATATCCACACTAAGAAATATGTATTACGGTAGTTACATAGAAAGCAATCTGAGAACACGTGCCCAAATCCATTAGTGTTTCACTGAGCATTTGTCACACAAGGCAATAGCACTGGTCACAATTTATTATCTTAGGCAAAATACAAAAACCAAGAGATCATCAAACAGAAACAATAGCGCTAATGGTATCTCGTTTTCCCAAATCGCTAGACGTTTTCTTCAGACCCTTTCTAACTCAGAGGTTATGGAACTCTTCCACCTTTGCTTTCCTTTTCCTTATTGTGGAAGATGGGGTGGAAAGAGTGAGAGCCAAAGGTGGTGGGTGAGTACACGGAAACAGTGTCCTCTAAGCAGCTGCACGTATGAGCTCACAGCAGTTATGATGACCTGCCCAAGACCTGTGCAAGCCCAGTCCATAGCAAATGCCCTCGTGCAGGGGAGAGTTGGACCTGAAACCCCACCCTCAGCTGTGGAACTATAGACAATTGTTAGCAGCTGGGAGACAGAAAGTCAATTTTCGCTATGAGCAGAGCTTGGTAAGTCAAACACATCCAGTGGAATTTCACTTCCAGGATATGTTGGAGAGAGCAAATTGGTCTTGATTTTTTTTTTTAAGGGCTAAATTTGGATGTGCGGGAAACGGAGGGAGATGTGAAAAGTGTTTTCAAAGGGTGAATATTATTAAAACACATGGTACAAAAGCACTAATAATTTTTTTTTATTTCCTGCAAATAGATTTTAACTGTAATTAACGAGAAATTAGTACCTCTATTTAGATAGCCCACATTGGCTCGTGAAACTAGAAAACTGTTCAAACCTGGCTGGCCTCTAATTTAAGACTCATTTTAAAAACTCACTCTGAAGAGTAACAAGGCCTCCAATAGGTGAGAATGGGGAAAGTCATTTTAGTGTGGCTGAATGCAGGAACAAGTTCCCAGACTCTGCGATTCTCATTGTCGAAACCTATTCTTTTATAAAAATCATTTTCTTTTTGCCATTGGACAACAAAACGCATTGTCAAGAAATTTTATAGCAATAATTATAAAAGATGTCCCTCTGAACCTATTGAGCTCTCACTGATTTTATAACACCCAGCAGACCTCCCTGCAGGAGAACGCTATATTTATGTGAGCAATATATGCGAGAATTGAGATCATAAAATTAAATGACCACATAGAACTGTCATTTATATGATGAGCACCTACGTGTGTGAAGGCTGGTTTATTCTGCAATGTCAGGTTGCGCTAAACGGTCCACTTGTGGTGGATGTTTTAATCACACATTTCTTCACCCTTTCTGCAATATTACACTTGAAGGACTGGTAAGCAGTTGGCTACGAAATGCTAAATGGTTACCAGCACTGCGTTTCTGGCAGGAGAGCTCACTAAAATAGAAGCACAGTACATATTGTATGCAATTGTTTTATGAGAGACATTATGGTTACTAGAATAACATTTCACCATTACCAACTGCTGAGAGAAAAGTCATTAAGATATTTGGCAGGCCGGTGCAATTTTTCAACAGAGTTATAGTACAAGGCCACAGAACTGCCTCTACAGAGAGAGGTTGGCTGGCTTACAAGAAAAAAGAAACCAAGACTCAAGATTTCTGCGGTGTTTTATTTGTCACAGTTTATTTTCAGAGTTCAGTAAGTAAGTTACAGGAATGAATGTGCCAGGAGAGTCAGAACACAAAACAGAAATGCTTGTGTAAAGTCCATGTACATTTCTCATCCACGCACTTCCTATATGTATGTGAATGTGAATGTGCGTGACTATAAAAGATAAGCCTGGTGTTGTAAGTTTTATAACAGTGTCAAAGATTTAAAGCACCTTTCCTCCTAGAACTGCCTTTGTCCTAGTACTAAGTAGTAGATTAGTTAATATACTTTTTGCATTTATTCGTGTCTATATGCATGCATGTTTTCCCACGTGTAAGAGGACAGGATGGGGGCGGTACACGCCTAGGTGGAAGCCTGAAGCTGACATAAGTGTCTTCCACAATCACTCTCTACTCTTTTGAGGCATTGTCATTTGTGGAACCCAGGGACAATCCTTCGGGTTAGTGTACCTGGCCTATTTTCTCCATGTATCCCCTGTCTGCCTCCAAAGTGATGGGATTACAGGCAGCCACCATGTCTATCCATTTTTTTACAAGGGCTTTGAAGCTCTGAATTTTTATTCTCAAGCTTGCACAGTGAGGGTTTTACCCACTGAGACTTCACTTCAGACCTTATTTCTCCTTTTTACTTTTAAATTGTTATTATTATTATTATTACTAATTACAATTTATTCACTTTGTATCCCCCCCCGTGCTTCTTTTTCTTTTTAATTAAAAGATATTTCTGAAAAAAAAAAAGATATTCATGGATGGAGCATGAGTGAGGATAAGAATCCATTGGAAAACATTTTATTCAAATAAAATCATAAGTAGACAGCTGTGAAAAACTATTGCATCCTAGTATAGTTGCTAGCGACTAAAAAAGAAAAGTAAGACTGCGAGATAATTCAGTTGGCAGCATGCCTGCCAAACGCAAGCTTGAAGAACTAAGCCTAATCTCCAACGCCCATGTAAAAATAAAGCCAAGCGTTTTGCCACATGCAGGCCCAAGTCTCATTGAGAGAAGAAGAAGAAGAAGAAGAAGAAGAAGAAGAAGAAGAAGAAGAAGAAGAAGAAGAAGAAGAAGAAGAAGAAGAAGAAGAAGAAGAAGAA
>NW_026596120.1:1105687-1113639 GCF_907164565.1 Psammomys obesus | reverse complement strand
AAGAAGAAGAAGAAGAAGAAGAAGAAGAAGAAGAAGAAGAAGAAGAAAGGTAACTGGCTCCTGCGAAATTACACTTGAAGTTGACCTCTTCCTGGCCTCCACACATAGGCATCAGTTCCTCCCAGATCCTCCTCTTTCACCATCTTCATGCTCTATCTGTCTGTCTGCCTGTCTGCCTGTCTGCCTGTCTGTCTGTCTGTCTGTCTATCTCCACACTAGTGCCCATGCCTATCTAGTTACAGGTTCTTGGCCTTGCTGACAGTGTCCAGTACAGGTTCTGTCTTATGGAGGAGGCCTTAAACCCAATCGAAGGATGGCTCTTTACTCCTCCGACACTCTGCCACTGTTGCCCTGGTCTTAAAGGAGCTCTCAGAGGTCACACCTGGGTGAGACTGAGGATTACTTTTCTGTTCTGTCAGCTTACATAGCCCCTCGTCACTATGAAAACTGCCTAGTGAAAGTGAATCCTTGATACCAGTTTGATTTTTCCATGTTCTATGGCTAAAGAATCTTGTGTCTTCAGCAATAGGGTCTTACCATCTGGAGGGTAACGAATATTGTTGTCAATACTCTGTAAGGAAGGATTGAAGGAGCCAGCAGGGACAAGGACACCACAAGAAAACCTACAGAATCAATTAACCTGGACCCAGGTGGGACTACATTTCCAGCCTTTGGATCCCTTTCCCCTAGTGGGGCTGCCTTGTCCTGCCACAATAGGAAAAGATGAGCAACTTGATATGCCAAGGCTGGTTGATATCCATGGGAGACCTCCCTTTTTCTGAGGAGGAGAGAAGGAATCCATGGCAGGCAGGGGAGATGAGAGGGAGGGACTGGGAGGAGAAGAGGGAGGGGAAGCTGTGATCAGGCTATAAAGTAAATAAATAATTAAAAAATAAACATATACTGTCAAAAAAGAAATGCTCTTAAAAATAATTTTAAAAGAAACAGCATGACTTTAAAATAAAATTATAATTCATATGAATTACATCACTGAACTTAAAAAAAAAGTCAGGTGTCTGTAGGTTAGTGGAATTATATCCTGATCCCCATTCAATTCTACTGTCCAACATCTATTTTTATCACAATAACTCTGTAGCATAACTTAGAATCAGGAAGAGGAAGAGTGGTATATGCAGGAGTTCTCTTGTTCAAGGTTATTTTACTAATTCTGAATCTTTGTGTTTCCATATAAATCTTAACATTGTTTATTAAATTTCTATGAAGAATTGGGTTGAAATTTTGAAGAGGATTTTGTCGAATATATAATAAGCTTCTTATGTAATGGGCATTTTTAGCAACCTTAATTATACAAATCCATAGAAGCATAGGAGATCTTTTCATCTTCTGGTAGCTTCTTCAACTTCTTTCTTCAACATCTTAAACTTTTTATCATACAAGTCTTTCACATCCTTATTTAGATTTATTACAAAATATTTCTTTTGAAGCTACCTAGAAGAAGAATTTTAGCAAACATCCTTGACCATGTCTTTTTTTTTTTTAATGGAACTGAAGACATCTTTAAAATGCTGAACAGAAACCCTTTGGAAATAAATTTCAAGAAAATACTTATTTCAGTTTAAAGAGAGCTGGGAAATCCTGCCTGGTAATCAAAATAACTTTTTTTTTCCCAAAGTTTTCAAGGCATGTGACCCTAGGGATAAGATAATTAAACTCAATAAAGAACAAAATTAAATCATAAAAGTTGAATAAGTCAAACCATAAAATATTCAATTATTATTGCCTATGGGGTTTGTTTTGTAAATATTTCATTCGTAATCTATATGCAGCCTCCGTGCCTTCCAGTCTTTTTAGGGCTATCAGGGGAATAAACCCAAGCTTCCCTATTCAGTCACTTGACTTCCTTTTAGTCTTCTTATAATTTATTAAGTGACGCTTTTAGAAACATAAGTACTTGCGCGCTTTCCTATCATCGCTTTGTGTTGTTCTTTCACTCACCGAGTTGCTGCCATTAGCTACATAAAAGGCATCCATTAAAATGATGGTGCATCTTATGCAGTTTTAGCCATAATTGTTCCTTATGTACAAGTGCTTCTACTCTTGCCTCCAAGTTATCACCGGAAACGATCACTCTGACATAGCTCTCCCATGCTTGAGAGGATTTTGCTTCATTCAATTTACAGAAATCCTCAAAAGTGATCCTTCTTTATCTTCCAATTTCTAAGATAATGATAATATAGACATTCAAGTTCATCATATTACTTCTCCGGTATGTACTTGCTTATGAAATATGAACTCAAAGTGAATACTAAATAGGGCTTAAAATGCCTTACCTATAAATACAAAGCTAAAGACTGAGTCTGGATTTAATCATGTGACCTCTATCCATATGGCATTATTACTGTGTCTAATAAACATCTTTATAGCTATTCACCGCATCATCATGATTTTTCTATTGCAGCAAGTTACATGTGAATTTTTTTTTTCTGGTAAACCCACCTAATTAGAGTGTGTTAACATCAGAAACAATTTTTACAATAAACATGAAAGTATATATTTTAAAGAAGTTAAAGTATAAACATAATATTTTAATAATAAAATCGTCTTTTATAAGGTAGTCAGAAACTCTTACGCACATTATAACTTGATTGCAAGTTTATATTTCGATGAGTTTATTTTTTAGTTTTTATTAACGTATCTATTTAATCAGTTTACAGCCTGATCACAGCTCTATCCTCAGGCTCAGTTGTTAAAGATTAGGCTTACAACCAAAAACATTTTGGTTAAGTTTAGATTGTCAAATGTTTATTCTATTTAAATGGATGATTAGTGGATATTGTAACTTCATATTTTATTCTTTAGCATCTTTTTATAGAGACTATAAATAACATTTTTGAGTCGTTTCTGCATATGTGGAATTCTTTGTGTGTGTGTGTTTTAATTTTATTTTATTTTTAATTACACTTTATTTACTTTGTATCCCCCCTCTAGTTCCCTCCCTCCTCCCTTCCCAATCCTTCCCTTCCTTCCTCTTTTCCACTCATGCCCCTCCCCAAGTCCACTGGTAGGGGAAGGGTTCTTTTTCTTCCTTCTGATCCTAGTCTGTTAGGTCGCATCAAGAGTGGCTGCATTGTCTTCCTCTGTGGCCTGGTAAGGCTGCTCCCCCCTCAGGGGGAGGTGATCAAAGAGCAGGCCAATCAGTTCATGTCAGAAGTAGTCCCTGTTCCCATTACTATGGAACTCACTTGGACACTGAACTGCCATGGGCTACATCTGTGCAGGGGTTCTAGGTCATCTCCATGCATGGTACTTGGTTGGAATATGAGTCTCAGGAAAGACCCCTGTGTTCAAATTTTCTGTTTCTGTTGCTCTCCTTGTGGAGTTCCTGTCCTCTCCAGATCTTACTATTTCCCACTTCTTTCATAAGATTCCATGCACTCTGCCCAACAGTTGGCCATAAGTCTCAGCATCTGCTTTGATAGTCTGCAGGGCAGAGCTTCTCAGAGGCCCTCTGTGGGAGGCTCCTAACTTGTTTCCTGTTTTCTTCTTCTTCTGATGTCCATCCTCTTTGCCTTTCACAACTGGGATTGAGCATTTTAAGTATCTGCCACGCAAATGGAAGCAGCACCCACGTTTTCTAGCTCTTCTGCGTCTGTTGCTCAGAAGAGTGACCTCGGTCACTTCAATCAGGCAGACCCACCCAAGAAGCTTCTGCATAGGGATGAAGTGGCTGTGCTGCGGAGAGCTTCGGTTCCATCGGTATAATTAATACCAAAATGTTCAGCCACGTTGAAATCCTAAAACAGAAAACGCATTTATGGTTTGGCAGGCTCAATCTCAGAAATACACTGTTTCTGGACTTGCTTTTCTGTGGTGACAAGTTGGCCGCTTCTTTGGGTTCTTGTTGTTGGCATGAGCACTGTTCCCTGGAAATAATTTCTTAATATGTTGACTTTCCAACCTATTTGAAGATTCTCTGAAATACTTAGCATTGTTCAATAAGTTTTTTTTTCTTTTTCATTTAAATTGATCAGGGTAGAGTCTGATGCTTGAAAGTAAATGCCTTACCTGACAAGTGTGGTTGATTTTGTTTATAAGAACTTAAATATTGGATTATTTCTTTATGCTCTATGATTAGAAAACTGTAGAAAAAGTAATATTCAAGAGTAAAACAAACTCAATCGACAGTTTAGCAATAAAAGTTTGAGATGCATTTCTGAAATACTTGTGTAATTACAGGTAGCCACAAAGGATTTTAAAAACTTGTGTTAGGGGCTCAAGAGATGACACAGTTCAGAGCATTAGATGATATTCCAGAGGACAAGGGTTCAAGTCCCAGAACCTAAATGGTGGCTCATAACTGTCTATAAATGCACTTACAAGGGATCTGATATCTTCTTCTGGCCTCGGTACATATCAAAAAAATAAAAAAATAAAATAAATAAAATTTTAAAAAAGTGGCACACAGACATGTTTGCAGGAAAACACCCATGCATATAATTTTTTAATATTAATGGTTTAAAACTGTAGTTACAGCAATTATTATTGAGTTGATCATGTATTTGAGACAGAATAAAGAGCAAAAGAGGAAGAGCAGGGAAAATATGTACATGATATAAATATTATACTCATGTATGAAATTCTCAAAAACTATAAATCTTAAAAATAATAATAATAATGCAGTTCCAGGAATCCTTTGCACAAAAACTAAATGAAGCCTACAGATGGCTCAGTGAGTAAGGGCATTTTTAGCCAATCCTGATGACCTGAATTTGATCCCTGAAACCCACATGGTAGAAAATAGGACAAACTCCAGGAAGATGTCTTCTTGCCTCCACATATACCCACACCCCTCCTAAAAATAGATGAATAAATATTTTTAAAATTTAACAACTAAATAAGCAGATGTATTTAACAAGTGAAAGTGAAAACTAATGTTTATAGTGTTATGAGGTGATAGTAGAAAAAGGAGACTAAGAGAATTAAATGAAATGGGCATGGGAGGATAGAGAAAAGGACCACCTATGAGGAGGGACAGCTAATACTAAAGGTCCTAGAAAAGCCTAACAGAAGCCTACTACTGTAGCAGCTTCATAAAATATGTACATATATGAATGAAACTCAGAGACAGCATGTAATGAGGGAGACAGTGCCCCAAATAGACATCTTATGTTGACAAGTAAAACTTCCAGTGTCAGGAATGATTTACATCTTTTTGAGCTATTAGCTAGGTGTGTGGTTTACCTATATATATGTCTGTGCATATGGGCATTGGATCACCTGGGACTGAAGTTATAGGTGGTTATTACCCGCTATATAGGTTCTGGGAATCAAACCCAGGTCCTCTGGAAGAGCAGCACGTGCTCTCAGTGAGCCATCTCCAAAATCCTCATTTGTTGTTATTATTGTTGTTGTTGTTTTGAGGGGGGTCATGAAGTTGTGTGGGTAGGAAGTTGAAAGAGATCTTAGAAGAGTTGAGAATGGGAAACATGATCAAAATATAATGTATGAAAAAATTATTTTTAAAAGGTGCAGAAATGTCTTAAAAGAATTTAAATGTAAGATTATTTCAAGAAATATACTATTATTTTCTAATTTCTTTCACTTTCTTTGTTTCTTTCTTTATTTAATTTATTCATTTAATATCCTGCTCTAAGCCCTCTTCCTCCTCTCCTCCCAGCCCCTCCCTCTCATCCACTTTCCCCTTTCCCTTGCTCCCCTTCTCCTCAGAAAAGGGGAGCCCCAACAACAACAGCCCATCCCAGTACATCAAGTCGCATCAGTAGTAAGAGCATCCTCTTCCACTGAGGCCAGGCAAGGCAGCCCCACTATGAGGAAATGATCCAAAGCAGGCAACTGAGTCCATGTCTGAGACAGCCCTTGCTCCACTTGTTAGGGAACCCACATGAAGACTAAGCTGCCCAACAGTTACATATGTGTTGGAGGCCTAGGGCTAGCCCGTGCATGCTCTTTGGTTGGTGGGTCAGTCTCTGCAAGCCTCTGTGGGCCTAGATTAGTTGACTCTGTTGGTCTTCTCATAGAGTTCTTATCCACTCCGGGGTTTTTCTATTCTTCCCCTGACTCTTCCACAAAACTGCCCAAGCTTTG
Organism: Psammomys obesus; assembly: GCF_907164565.1. Classification (NCBI taxonomy): domain Eukaryota; kingdom Metazoa; phylum Chordata; class Mammalia; order Rodentia; family Muridae; genus Psammomys; species Psammomys obesus. The sequence goes on along the minus strand of NW_026596120.1, from coordinate 1,107,573 downwards.
CTTAATGTTTGGCTGTGGGTCTCTGCATCTGTTTCCATCAGCTGCTGGATGAAGCCTCTCAGGGGACAGTTCTGCTAGTCTCCTGCCTGCAAGCATAGCAGAGTGTCATTAATAGTGTCAGGGGTTGGCTCTCTCAAATAGGGTGCGTCTCAGGTTGGGCCAGTCATTGGTTGGACATTCCCTCAATTCCCTATGCTCCATCTTTCTCCCTGTGCATTTTGTAAGCAGGGTAAAATTTTGGGTCAAAGGTTGTGTAGGTGGGCTGGCATTCCCCTCTCTCCACTAGAAGTCGTGCCTGGCTAGAAGGTGGTCGGTCACCTTAGTGTCCATGCCCCACGCTGCTAGGACTCTCAGCTAGAGTCACCCCATATCCTCTCAGGAGCTTATCTTGTAGCAGGTCTCCAGCTTGACCCAAGATGGCTCCCCTTGGTTCTCTCTCTTTCTTTCTCTCTCTCTCTCTCTATCTCTCTCTCTCTCTCCCCCTCTGGCCTCCCACCACCCTCACCCCAACCCCAACCCACCCCCACTTTCCCCACATATGATCCCCATCTTTGTTTCCCTCCACACACTGTCCCTCTCTTCATCCAGTTAGGCTGTCTATTCTGTTTCGTGCTCAACAAGAATTGGCTTTTCTTGTATTTTTAGTCCTTAAATAAGGTGAGAAAAAGAATCCACTCTTACCCTAGATGACCTCACCATGATGAAATAATTTTGGTGACTCACTCTAAAAATCAGCTGAGGCCAAACCATAAAGATGTTGGTGATCCCAACTGTGGACTTCCAGGCCTTTTCCAGCATGCTGGAATGGGACTAGGTGGCTGACTGCCAGGCTGGTGTTATTCTTTGTTTGTGTGTTTGTTTCTCTTCTCTTTGAAAAAAAAAATATTAAGGAAGAGTCTTCCTAAAAAGCTCTCTAATGTGGGGGGAAGAGGGCAGCTGGAGACAAAAGAATTCTTTCAGACAGTTCTTACTGAAATATCCTACTGGTAGCCAATCTTTGGGACTCAGATTGATGACTTTGTGGAGTTAATCACTGACATCTGGCTCCAGGGAGACTTTAAGAATTCTACCCTGGATGAAACTGAATGTCAAGCTTTTATCTTTGGTTAGCAAGAAAGGTCCTGTATCTTTCCTCCCAGTTTTCACATCACATTGATTTAAAATGAAACCAACCATTAGCAAGATGTGGCAGTATTTTATTTTCTGGAAATACCACTTGCTTTCAGAAACTAAACTTTTGTGCAGCCTTGAAATTGAGTTAATAATATGGCTTGAGACCATTTCAAAACGTACAGTCCATCTTTTTTTCCTGGGTAGTCACCCTGATTAAATTTAACTTGATTTTAAGAAAATGGTGTCACCAACCTTACTCTGCCTTATCCACGTTTACAAATTAAATTGAATGTATAGCTTTAGTCTCATACTATATTCCCTCTCTCCTTTATGATGTGTGCACTGTGGTAGTTATGTGAATCACTGGCTGAAAGCAGCAGGTTGAAACCAACCTTAAAAATAATGAATTACGGAGGCGGGGCAAGATGGCAGCGCCGGGAGGACTCTCATTCTGAGGAGCAGCACAGCAGGATTGGCACAGTGACCAGCAATCAGAACTCGCGGCCATAAAACACAAGTGGTTGTGTTTCTCAGGTGAGAGGATACCCCATGGTGGGGGATTCGATCAGCTTTAACTCACCCGGCTAAACCGCGGAAGAGATCCCCGTTCCGCCAGGCGCTTGGTCGCCAGCCCAGAGCTACCCGCCAGCGCGATCTGGTCACGGTCCCAGACTGAACTGTGGGCCCACAACACCATAGACTGGATTTCCCAGTCGAGAGATAACCCCACGGAGCAGGAAACAATTGGGACCGACCCCAGGTTGCCCAGACAT
>NW_026596120.1:1016777-1100687 GCF_907164565.1 Psammomys obesus | reverse complement strand
GACTTTCCAAGCAAATGGACCCAAGAAACAAGCAGGAGTAGCCATTCTAATATCTGATAAAATAGACTTTCAACCAAAATTAATAAAAAGAGATGAGGAAGGACACTTCATACTCATCAAGGGAAAATTCCACCAGGAAGACATCACAATCCTGAACATCTATGCCCCAAATACAAGAGCACCCACATTTGTAAAAGAAACATTGATAAAATTTAAACCACATATAGATCCCCACACATTAATAGTGGGAGACTTTAACACCCCACTCTCAACAAAGGACAGGTCAACAAAACAGAAATTAAACAAAGAAACAATATCTCTGACAGAGGTCATGAATCAAATGGACCTCACAGACATCTACAGAACTTTATACCCAAACACAAAAGAATTTACCTTCTTCTCAGCACCTCATGGAGCCTTCTCCAAAATAGACCATATAGTTGGTCACAAAGCAAGCCTCAACAGATACAAGAAGACTGAAATAATCCCTTGTATCCTGTCTGATCACCATGGAATAAAGCTGGACTTCAACAACAACAGAAATAGCAAAAAGCCTACACACTCATGGAAACTGAACAACTTGTTACTAAATGACAGCTGGGTCAGGGAAGAAATAAAGAAAGAAATTAAAGCCTTTCTAGAACTCAATGAAAATGAAGACACAACATACCCTAACTTGTGGGACACAATGAAAGCAGTGCTAAGAGGAAAATTCATAGCACTAAGTGCCTTCAAGAAGAAATTCGAGACAGCTCATTCAAGCAACTTAATGGCCCACTTAAAAACCCTAGAAAAAGAAGAAGCAGACACACCAAAAAGGAGTAGACGGCTGGAAATAATCAAACTCAGGGCTGAAATCAATCAATTAGAAACAAATAAAACAATTCAAAGAATCAATGAAACCAAGAGCTGGTTCTTTGAGAAAATCAACAAGATAGACAAACCCTTAGCCAAGCTAACTAAAAGGCAGAGAGACACCACCCAAATCAACAAAATCAGAAATGAAAAGGGGGACATAACTACAGACACTGAGGAAATCCAAACAATCATTAGGACTTAGTTCAAAAGTCTATATGCCACAAAATTTGAAAATCTAAATGAAATGGACAATTTTCTTGATCGATTTGACTCACCAAAGCTGAATCAGGACCAGGTAAATCAACTAAATAGTCCTATATCCCCCAAAGAAATAGAAGCAGTCATCAAAAGTCTCCCATCCAAAAAAAGCCCAGGACCAGATGGCTTCAGCGCAGAATTCTACCAGACCTTCAAAGAAGAGCTAACTCCAATTCTCTTCAAACTATTCCACAAAATAGAAACAGAAGGAACATTACCAAACTCATTCTATGAAGCCACAATCACCTTGGTACCTAAACCTCACAAAGACTCAACAAAGAAAGAGAATTTCAGGCCAATCTCCCTTATGAACATTGATGCAAAAATACTTAACAAAATACTTGCAAACCGGATCCAAGAACACATCAAAGATATTATCCACTATGACCAAGTAGGCTTCATCCCAGGTATGCAGGGGTGGTTCAATATACAGAAATCCATCAATGTGATCCACCATATTAACAAACTGAAAGAAAAAAACCACATGATAATCTCCCTAGATGCTGAAAAAGCATTTGACAAAATCCAACATCCATTCATGTTTAAAGTACTGGAGAGATCAGGGATACAAGGCACATATCTAAACATAGTAAAGGCGATATATAGCAAGCCTATAGCCAACATCAAACTGAACGGAGAGAAACTTAAAGCAATCCCACTGAAATCAGGGACAAGACAAGGCTGCCCACTGTCTCCATATCTCTTCAACATAGTGCTGGAAGTCCTTGCTAGAGCAATAAGACAGTCGAAGGAGATCAAGGGGATACAGATGGGAAAGGAAGAAGTCAAATTATCACTATTTGCAGATGATATGATAGTATATATGAGTGACCCCAAAAACTCTACCAGGGAACTCCTACAGCTGATAAACACCTTCAGCAAAGTGGCCGGATATAAAATTAACTCAAAAAAATCAGTAGCACTCCTGTATACAAAAGACAAAAGGGCTGAGAAAGAAATTAGAGAAACAACACCATTCACAATAGCCACAAATGACATAAAGTACCTTGGCGTAACCCTAACCAAGCAAGTCAAAGACTTGTATGAAAAAAATTTCAAGTCTCTGAAGAAAGAATTAGAGGAAGATATGAGAAGATGGAAAGATCTCCCATGCTCATGGCTTGGCAGGATTAACATAGTAAAAATGGCCATCTTACCAAAAGCAATCTACAGATTTAATGAAATTCCCATCAAATTGCCAACACAATTCTTTACAGACCTGGAAAGAAAAATTCTCAACTTCGTATGGAATAACAAGAAACCGAGAATTGCTAAAACAATCCTCTACAATAAAAGATCTTCTGGAGGTATCTCCATCCCTGATCTCAAGCTGTACTATAGAGCAACAGTTATAAAAACTGCATGGTACTGGCATAGAAACAGAATGGTGGATCAATGGAATCGAACAGAAGACCCAGAAATAAACCCACACACTTACGGACACCTGATTTTTGACAAAGATGCCAAAACCATGCAATGGAAAAAAGATAGCATCTTTAACAAATGGTGCTGGTCCAACTGGATATCTACATGTAGAAAAATGAAAATAGATCCATACTTATCACCCTGCACAAAACTGAAGTCCAAGTGGATCAAAGACCTCAACATAAAACCAGACACATTAAATCGGCTAGAAAAAAAAGTGGGGAATACCCTAGAACTCATTAGTACAGGAGAAAACTTCCTGAACAGAACACCAACAGCACAGGCTCTAAGAGCAACAATCAATAAATGGGACCTCATGAAATTGAAAAGCTTCTGTAAAGCAAAGGACACCGTCATCAAAACAAAGCGACTGCCTACAGATTGGGAAAGAATCTTCACCAACCCTCTATCTGACAGAGGACTCATATCCAATATATATAAAGAACTAAACAAGCTGAAAAGCAACAAACCAAGTAATCCACTTAAAAAATGGGGAACAGAGCTAAAGAGAGAATTCTCTGCAGAGGAATATCGAATGGCAGAGAAGCACTTAAAGAAATGCTCAACCTCATTAGCCATTAGGGAAATGCAAATCAAAACAACCCTGAGATTTCACCTTACACCCATCAGAATGGCCAAGATGAAAATCTCAAGGGACAACACATGCTGGAGAGGTTGTGGAGAAAGGGGAACCCTTCTCCACTGCTGGTGGGAATGTAAACTGGTACAACCACTCTGGAAATCAATCTGGCGCTTTCTCACACAACTAGGAATAGCACTTCCTCAAGATCCAGCCATACCACTCCTAGGCATATACCCAAAAGAGGCGCAAGTACACAACAAGGACATTTGTTCAACCATGTTTGTAGCAGCTTTATTTGTAATAGCCAGAAGCTGGAAACAACCCAGATGCCCCTCAACTGAAGAATGGATGCAGAAACTGTGGTACATCTATACAATGAAGTATTACTCAGCAATGAAAAATAAGGAAATCATGAAATTTGCAGGTAAATGGTGGGACCTGGAAAGGATCATCCTGAGTGAGTTGACCCAGAAGCAAAAAGACACTCACGGTATATACTCACTCATATAAACATACAATATAGAATAAACCCACTAAAAGCTGTACATCTAAACAAACTAAGCAAAAGAGAGGACCCTAACTAAAATGTTCAATCCCCATCCTGAAAGGCAAAGAGGATGGACATCAGAAGAAAACGAAAATAGGAAACAACCTCGGAACCCGCTACAGAGGGCCTCTGAAAGCCAGAAGAAAACAGGAAACAACCTTGAAACCTGCCACAGAGGGCCTCTGAAAGCTTCTGCAGTATAGACTGTCAAAGCAGATGCTGAGCCTGATGGCCAACTGATGGGCAGAGTGAATGGAATTTTATGTAAGAAGTGGGAAATAGTAAGAGCTGGAGGGAACGGGAACTCCACAAGCAGAGCAACAGAACAAGATAATTTGAACACAGGGAACTTCCCAGAGACTCATACTCCAACCAAGGACTATTTGTGGAGATGACCTGGAACCCCTGCACAGGTGTAGCCCATGGCAGTTCAGTGTCCAAGTGGGTTACATAGTAATGGGAAGAGGGACTGCCTCTGACATAATCTGATTGGCCTGCTCGTTGATCACTTCCCCCTGAGGGGGGAGCAGCCTTACCAGGCCACAGTAGAGGACAATGCAGCCACTTTTGATGAGAACTGATAGACTAAGATCAGAAAGAAGGAGAGGAGGACCTCCCCTATCAGTGGACTTGGGGAGTGGCATGCATGCAGAAAGGGGAGGGAGGGTGGGATCGGCAGGGGAGGAGGGAGGGGCTCATGGGGGGGTACAAAATGAATAAAGTGTAATTAATAAAAAAAAGATTTAAAAAAAATAATGAATTACTGTAAATGTTGAGGGCTACCTGTGCATGGATAACATCAGTTTGTAGTTGTGTGTGCTATTCTGGGTCAATAGGGGTCAGGAAAGTCACTTCTTAGCTTGTAAAACTGGTTAAAATAATTCAAGGATTCCTTGTTCTTTTTCCATACGATGTTTTACGTGCTGTTCAGTAAGTATTGCCCTTGTTAGAAAGACACATGGAAGACACAGAGAGTTGGTTACCACAGAAGACAATGCAGCCACTCCTGATGAGACCTAATTGACTAGGATCAGAAGGAAGGAAAAGAAGTCCTCCCCATCAGTGGACTTGGGGAGGGGCATGCATGCAGAGGGTGGAGGAAGGGAGGGATTGGGACGGGAGGAGGGAGAGAACCACAGGGGGGATACAAAGTGAATAAAGTGTAATTAATAAAGAATAAATAAATAAATAAATAAATAAATAAATAAATAAAAACTCATGCATTATATAACACTATCACTCATCTAAAAATGCCAACATAATCAAGACAAACAGACATGCATAATTAAATCTAAATAAACATATTTTATTTGTAAAAAAAAAAAAAAAGAAAGAAAAAAAAGGCTTACTCTTTGCTTTACTCCCCAGTATCAATTGCCAGGTTTTATTGCAACCCTTGGGAAAACACGCTCTGGGGGAATCCTGACTACCATCTCCCAGAATCATTCTTTCTATGATACCAGAGAGGTCATCACTCCAAAATGGCAGCAGCAGTTATGGTGACCTCTGAGAAGGACAATTAAGAGACTAGACGTCAGGTCAAGTCTTCAGCAGGCCATTAGACGAAGCTCTAGTTAGATCCATGTACTTGTCACTTCAGCAGTTAAGGTTTGAAAGTCCCACAAAATGGTTCCCCTCTGGGGAGAAAAAGCTCACCCAGACTTTGTCTTGGAGGGAGTGAAGAACCACAAATTTGACAACCTGAACTACTAGTCCCTACCTGTCTCTTTTGCATATTTGTGAGTTATTGGAGAGAGAGGGGGAGAGGGAGTCTTATTTAGTTTAATGAGGCCCATCTATATGACCCTTAGATTTAGATCTTGATGGGTGGCATGACACATGTAGCTTGGGTCCTAGGACCCTAAGCAGCAGTATAGAGGAAATGAAGAAACAAAGACATACATTTCGAGAACAGAATGTAAAACTGAGATCAGGTGGCATCTGCTCCACTGCAATCCAGAACGTCAGCATGTTTATTCTGTGCAGCACAGAGAAAGCGATTAGCTAGTCTCTATAGGTCTCTGAAGGCAGAAGTCTCAACTGAAAACATCCAGGAGGAGGAAGCCGCAGTTGCACACACTGATCACTTACTCCTACTTGGATTCCGTGGAAAGCTTTGCCATCCCTCTGACCCTCTCCGATGACTTTGCCATTCCCATGGGACTGAAGCCTGGGAGTTCTTGTCATGGCTGTGCCCACATCAATAATACGCATTAACTCACATTTAGGGCTTCCTCTGTTCCCTACAGGTGGGGTCTCCAGCAAGTCCACAATTGAAAATAGAGATTCCCACTTTCCCTGAATCTATCCCTAAGAAATAGTTCATTCATGAAAGAACATGATCCATGAGCCTCTCCTCCTGTTTGCTGTTGGGCTCATTCTAATGAAGACCCAGTTCAGTCATCCTGAGTTGTTGCAGGTTCATGGTTGAAATAGCTATGCATTGCTTAGAAGATGAAATTTCACAGTCCTTCATTCTTATCCCTGAGTTCTCACACATATTTTCTTGCTCAGTTTTCTTCAATGTTTCTTAAGGCTGAGAAGGTAAGACATAAATGTCTGTTTAAGTGCTGAGCACTCACCTGTCACTAATCTCAGGACTATACTTGTGCCATTATAAGCCTCCATCAAAGTTGACTGGGGAGAGAGTCTTCTCTATATAAGCCTGTCTCAGTGTTGATTGTCTGGTGCCTGGAGCCACTGAGCATACACCTAGAGAAAAGTTCCAGGGAGTGCTAAATTGAAGCCTAAATGAGGAAACCTGGCCCTTCCTCCGGTGCCAGAGTATGCTTGGGCTGAGTACCTAAGCTGGGAATGCTGGACCCCTTACCTGAAGTTTGAGAATGGATACTTGGAATTGGGTTTCCCTTACCCCGTAAGTAGATTTTACAGGCCTTATTGTTCCTGAGTTACAAGATACAAGATTCAGGCATGCAGTTTGACTGCAAAACTCTTAGAAATGAGAATATGATAAAAAAAAAGCATACATATTTGATAAACTAATAGAGACAGCACATCTGAGATATTATTCTCTGGGTGACTTACTATATTGAATGCTAATATTTGTTTATAGGTGAAACCATGTTTACCTTTTTCTCTCTCTCATATGCATTCCCAAATTCCTTCATCTTTACCTGAAAAGCATCACATAACTTTATCCAACCACCCTCCATCATAAGGCACAGCAGGTCTGACTCAAAGTTGTAATAAGGAGACTTAGGAACCAGATGTTGAGTTCAAATTCCAAAGTTCTAAGTTGGCAATAAAAATAATTCCACAGAAATTATTTAACTCTTATGTACCTCAGTTTCTTCACATGCAAAACCAGGGTACAATTTAAGTGAGTTTATATTTACAAAATACTAAGAATTGCATTTGACACACAGTGTACATTCTTGTTATTATTGTACTCAAAACTTATTTATTCCAGTATCTAAACATCAAATACATAGTTTTTCCATTTTGTTCCATATCAAAAGATGCCCTGTGGAAAAGTGCATTGCTGATCAAACAGGTAGTGTGGGGGTGTGAAAATGGCGGAAAGCATGACTCAACAGCAGTTTCTGAAAGAAAAAAGTCAGGTCAGTCTGAACCTAAGAAGCAAGCTCATTCTTAGTAGTGCCCCAATACACCTTGATATAGCTGTTCCTTGAGAATCTCGGCTCCAGCCTTCTATCCCATTCTGTTTCAGTATATCAGAAAACTTATACCCAACAGCATAGAACTCATGTGTCGTACTCCAGAGATAAGAAAGGCAAAGACTTGGAGTGAGAAGATAGTGGCACACAGAAGCCTTGTTCCAGTCCAAAGTGAGTCTGGAGAAAATATTTAAATGTATCCCATTATGGTATAGCTCTCATGGCACATTTAAAGAATTTTAAGTTAATTTCTTCTAGGTATTAGAACATTTCAAAAACCACTTTTTTTCCTACTGCATAAAGTTTCTACTATCCTATCTCTATTATGTATCATTAGATGCATTATTTTTCTCTCAAACTCTAAAGTAAAATAATACTCCAGTTCTTTCCTGAATGTAATGGTTAAGTCTACCAACAATGTTTTTAATGAGTCTAAAATACAGCAGTTTCAATTTAGGCTCTCTGTAATAAAACAGGGTATCCAAGCATGTAAAAGTTTAAAGCCCTGTAGCCAAAACAAGAAGACCTATGTCTTCTGCCTACTATTTAGAAGACCTTTCTAAGCCATGTAGTCTTTGGAGACCTCAATTCCCACCTAATAAAATGAGAATTACCACATTTATGGCTGTACAGAATTATTCTAAGAACTCGATACAATAAAATGTGAGAGCATTTTAAAAGCTGTAAACTGTTATGCATCCGGCATAAATCTGCAGCCATATGTCATCTACATCCTTTCAAACGATCATTCCCCAAATTAATATTACCTTATTCTCTCCAGAGAAGTGCACACTTTTATGCAGAAAGATTTCTTCAATATTTAGCAGTAACAATGTGCAGTTTTTGTGGAATTCTTTGTTATTTTTTTACAGGAAAACCTATGTTAGTGCTTCATGGTTTTCTTTGTTGATGCATTGTTAAAACAGGATACCTCAGAGTGCATAATTCATAAATATAGGTTTATTTCTTACAATTATGGAAGCGCAAAGTCCCAAATGAAGAGGCTTCAGATAGCAAAGACATTCTTGCTATGTCATCCCATGTTGGGATGAAGTGCAAGAAACGTTGCTTGTGCGGGAGGGGGGGTATTGAAATTAAAGTATATTTTGTCATACAATATATCTCTAAGTTAAAATAAATTAAACAGCTATCAATGCCTACTGTTATGTAAAAATATGAACACTTTTAAGTAACAACTATGCTCCTTTAATATCGTGTATGTGTGCATGTGTGTGTGTCTGTGTGTCTGTGTGCTCCTTATTACCCGAGTTTGGTCATTGTCAATTAACCTCCCATAGGTAGAAATAGATGAGTAGAAAAAAATTAAAACAGTGCTATGTGTTTTAAAATTTAAGCCTTAATTACTTTTGTTTGTTTGCTTGCTTAGTTACTATTTATTGTATTGGGTAGCTATACATGTCACAGTGCATACATTAAGATCAGGAACAATTCATGCGAGTAATTTCTCTCCTTCCACCATCTGGACTCTGGGTATCAAATTCAGGTTGTCAGGCTTTGAGGCAAGTAGGTCCTTTACCATTCCTTTTTAGATATTTGAGAGCTACATTTGTTAGTTTTCTAGGGATTTTGTGGTAATAGAATACATGGTCTTTTAAAGAAATATAGATGTTATATCAAAAAAAAAAAAGGAAGCTAGGAGTCAAGGTGTCTGCAGGACCCTGTTCTCTCTGGTTCTACGAAGAAAAATCTTCCTTGACTCCTACTAATATTTGATAAACAAGGATGACATGGCTTTTAACCTCAGCATGACAATCTCTGCATATCTGCTCATATGGTTATTATGACTCTCTCTCCTCTCTTATAATTATTTTCTAGTTGTAGTGGATATGTATAATGAATTAATTTAGCTTTATTAAATCTGGGAAGACCTTATTGCTAAGTGAACTCACATTCATAAGTATTGATGATTAGAATTTCAATGTATCTTTTACATAGACATATTTAACCCCTCCCCCCATTCAAGGCATATACTGCCCTCAATTGCGTATTATATTCGATAGTCCCTATTATATGTAATAACATATAAATTTTCTATTCGTGCCTGTCCTTCTACATACACAAGCACAGACAGACAGACAGGTAGGTAGGTAGGTAGGTAGGTAGGTAGAGTGTATCAGTTACTTTACATTGTAACTAGAATAGTTGACTGAAACAACTTTAAAGACGCAAGATTTATTTGGATGATTGTTTCAGAGGATCTCTGTGAACTGTAAGGGCAGAAACATGGCAGTGTAATGGCATGAAGACACCTCACATCACAGCAGACTGGAATGCAGAGTGTAACTAGATTCAACGTCAAGTCTATACTTTTCATAAGCCGTCCCTACTGGCCTACTTCCACCAGTCCTGCCTCCTAAAACATCCACTGCATCCTGAAACAGCACAGCCAGCCAGGAAATGAGCCTTCAACACACGGAGAAGGAATCAGTATGAAATCTCGTTGGCGGTAACATGTCACCATTTTCCAGTAAACTCAAACCTCGTGGAAGAGTTATTCCAGAATGCCTAACAGCCACAAAGAGCAATATACAAGATGGGCTGTAAGAGTGTGAGGCTGCACTACCAAAATGTGTGCGTCCCATATGGCATTAGGTATTTGGGGGGTTTTGTTGTTGTTGTTTATTATCATTTATTACAATTTATTCGATTTGTATCCTGGCTGTGACCCTCTCCCTCATCTCTTCTCAATCCCACCCCCCTCCCTTTTCTTCCTCTATGTCCCTCCCCTAGTCCACTGATAGGGGAGTTCCTCCTCCCCTTCTATCTGAACCTAGACTCTCAGGTCTCATTAGGACTGGTTGCATAGTCTTTCATTGTAAATGAGATTGTAAATTATAAATAAATATATATTGATTAATTATTGTTTGAAGACCCAAATACAAAGTTCTTATGTAATTTATATTTGTATTAAGAGTTTCTTTTTAATGTATTAGGTCTTTAGACACTTTATCCAGCCTATTTTTATCCCTACCAACCTAACTTCGCATCTTTTTATTATCATTTTCAGCCAATAAAGATCAATTTCTGCTGCTCGAATACTTTTGAGTGCATGGCCTTCCACTGGAGCACAGTAAACTTAAAGGGTCTACACACGTAGAGGAAAGTATCTATTCCTCTCCTTGAAGCTAACAATTACCAATAGCTCCACAGACAGGACTGCGACTCCATGTCTTGGGAGAATGGGGAACAACATATATGTTCCATTTAGGGATGAGAATTCTGAAGTCTTTTATTTCTGCATCTCTGCCAGTTTGGGATTTCTGTATTAGTCCCTATCTACTGCAAATAGAAACTTCTAGATGAGGACTGATACATTGATCTTTGGATATAACGGTACACCTTTAGGCGTCAGGTTAATACTGTGTCCGTTAGGTAAAATCGTATGTCTTCCCTAAGCTCTATGGCCTGTGTAGCCACACATTCTTTATTCAATAATTGTGCCAAATATGGGTTTCATCGTGTGAAGTGAGACTTATGGCCAATCAGAAAGTGATGTATTACACCTGTGGGCTTCACACTATGGCACTAGTGGCCATGTCTCACTAGGTCCGTCATGATTGCAGCTCACAATGTTCACAGCTCGGGGAGATAGATGATTACTTTTCTCTTCCAGTAGCATGTATAGCACCATCCAGCAAGATAAAAGACAATCGATAGCTGTGAAGGTTCCATCTGAGTGACAGATTTCTTCATGTTCTACAACAAGTCTATCATATGTAGCAGTTTTTTAATGTAGGTTCATAGTGTTGCAAACTTTCTTCTTATGACTGCTTTCATTGAATCCCGCAGATTCTGTATGTTGTGGTTCACTTTCATTATATTTTAAGAAATTTTTAATTTACTTCTTGATTTTTTTTCCTTCTCTCGATTGTCATTCGTTTGTGTGTGCTTAGTTAGCATGATAATGCGGACTTTATGCCTTTCCTTTTGTTGGTGATGTCTAGATTTTTTTTCTTCGTGGTTGATAGAATGTAGGATACACCCTCAACTTTCCTATGTTCTCTGTGTTTTACTTTGTATGCTAATATGTGTTTGATTTTGGAGAAAGAAAAATTAAAAATGATGTGAATACAATAATACCTCTAGAATATTTCTAGAATTTCAGAGAATCTACTAAATGAAGCAGAATTTTCCTAAGAAAAATTTAAACAAGCCAAACAACAAGACCAGATTTCTCAAAGAAAACATTTGAATCTAAAAAAAAAAAAAAAAAAAAAAGATTAAAGGAAAGCTTCAACAATAAATGACAATGGAAAGACTGGGCAAGTATTGTTATGCATGAATCTTATTTGAATTCTGATTCAAATGAAAGAAAACTTATTTGAAAATACTAAATTTGTATAGTGAATTGATACTTGAAAGTGTTAAGATACGGTTGTTTAATTTTCTCCTATAATCATAACATTTTGGCTTTGTTACCTTAAAAAGCCTTTCTACTCTTTGTAAAAGTATACTAAAATTGTTTTTTTAAATATGGTTTTATTCAATATAGAGTAACATAAAATAAATTTCAAGTGTTTACAATGAACATGTAAAGGATATTAAAGATGCAATTCATAGAAAATGTCTAATTTATAGGATACATACATTGAGAGAACATGCAGTTTTGAAAATATTATCCATCACTCACGTATATGATGCATACATTATATATAATAAAAATAAAATATTTATATTTTATGTAGTATATAAACTATATGCACTATAATGCATATATTTTACAATTAACTTATTTCAGTTACTTTTTATTTGATTAGTCTTTTCTATTTATTATTTTTATATTAATTACAGTTTATTTACTTTGTATCCCAGCAGTAGCTCCCTCCCTCATTCCCTCCCTCATCTCCTTCCTGCCCCTCTCTAAGTCCACTGATAGGGGAGGTCCTCCTCCCCTTCCATCTGATCCTAGCTTATCAGGTCTCTTCACAGCTGGCTACAATGCCCTCTTCTGTGGCCTAGCAAGGCTGCTCCTCCCTTGGTGGGGAGGGAGGTCAAAGAGCCAGCCATTGAGTTCATGTCTGAGACAGTCTCTGGTCCCCTAACTAGGGTACCCACTTGGAAACTGAGCTGCGATGGGCTATATCTGGACAGAGGTTCTAGGTGATATCCATTCATTGTCCTTGGTTGGAGAAACAGTCTCAGAAAAGACCCCTAGGCCCAGATATATTTGGTCCTTGTGGGGCTCCTATCCTCTCCAGGTCATACTAACTCCCACTTCTTTCATATGATTCCCTGCACTCTGCAGAAGGTTTGGTTATGAGTCTCAGCATCTACTTTGATACACTGCTAGGTAGAGTCTTTCAGGAGCCCTCTGTGGTAGACTCCTATCCTGTTACTTGTTTTCTCCTATTTCCAATGTCCATCCCAAATGTCTTTCTAAGTGGGGATTGATCATCTTACTCCAGGTCCTCTTTCTTGTTTATCTTCTTTAGATATACAGATTTTAATATGTTTATCCTATCTTATAGGTCTAGTACCCACTTATAAGTGAGTATATACTGTGTGTGTCTTTCTGTTCCTGGGATACCTCACTCAGGATGATTTTTTCTAGGTCCTACCATTTGTCTGAAGTTCATGATTTCCTTGTTTTTAATTGCTGAGTAATATTCCATTGTGTAAAATTTCTGTATTTCTGTACCACAATTTCTGTATTTCTGTACCACAATTTCTGTATCCATTTCTCTGTTGTTGGACATCTGGGTTGTTTCCAGGTTCTGGCTATTACAAATAAAGCTGCTACAAACATGGTTGAGCAACTGTCCTTGCTGTGTACTTGAACATCTTTTGGATATATGCCTAGGAGTGGTATGGCTGGATCTTGAGGAAGTAGTATACATGATTGTCTGAGAACGTGCCAGATTGATTTCCATAGTGGTTGTACAAGTTTACATTCCCATCAGCAATGGAGGAGGGTTCCCCTTTCTCCACAACCTCTCAAGCATGTGTTGTTACTTGAGTTTTTGATCTTGGCCATTCTGATGGGTGTCAGGTGAAATCTCAGGGTTGTCTTGATTTGCATTTCCCTAATGGCTTAGGATGTTGAGCATTTCTTTAAGTGTTTCTTGGCCATTCTATATTCCTCTATTGAGAATTCTCTGTTAAGCCCTGTACCCCATTTTTTAATTGGATTACTTGGTTTGTTGCTTTTTAACTTCTTTAGTTCTTTAAATATTCTGGATATTAGCCCTCTGTCAGATATAGGGTTGGTGAAGATCCTTTCCCAATCTGTAGGCTGTCGTTTTGTTCTGACAACAGTATCTTTTGCTTTACAGAAGCTTTTCAGTTTCATGAGGTCCCATTTATTGATTGTTGATCTTAGAGCCTGTGCTGTTGGTGTTCTGTTCAGGAAGTTGTCTCCTGTGCCAATGAGTTCTAGGCTCTTCCCCATTTTTTCTTCTAACAAATTTAGTGTGTCTGGTTTTAATTGAGGTCTTTGATCCACTTGGACTTCAGTTTTGTGCAGGGTGATTAATATGGATCTATTTTCATTTTTTCTGCATGTAGATATCCAATTGGCTGAAATAGAAATTGAAGAAGATATCAGAAGATGGAAAGCTCTCCCATGCTCATGGATCGGTACAATTTTCCTCAAAATAATTAGAGCCTAAAGTAAAAAAGCTTTCATAAGTTATACAGGTTGATGATTCATCACTTCTAGAAATCATAAGATAACTTTTGAGCTCCTCCATTGCTGGTGGGAATGTAAACTTATACAACCACTTTGGAAATCAGTCTGGCACGTTCTCAGACAATCATGTATACTGCTTCCTCAAGATCTGGCTATACCACTCCTAGGCATATATCCAAAAGATGTTCAAGTACACAACAAGGACAGTTGCTCAACCATGTTTGTAGCAGCTTTATTCATGATAGCCAGAACCTGGAAACAACCCAGATGTCCATCAATGGAGAAATGGACACAGAAATTATGGTACTTTTACACAATGGAATACTACTCAGCAATTAAAAACAAGGAAATCATGAACTTTGCAGCCAAATGGTGGGATCTAGAAAAAATCATCCTGAGTAATATATCCCAGGAGCAGAAAGACACACATAGTATATACTCACTTATAAGTGGGTACTAGACCTATAAGATAGGATAAACATACTAAAATCTGTATATCTAAAGAAGATAAACAAGAAAGAGGACCTGGAGTAAGATGATCAATACTCACCTAGAAAGGGGATTGACATTGGAAGTAGGAGAAAACAAGTATCAGGACAGGAGTCTACCACAGAGGGCCCCTGAAAGACTCTACCTAGCAGTGTATCAAAGCAGATGCTAAGACTCATAACCAAACCTTCTGCAGAGTGCAGGGAATCACATGAAAGAAGGGGGAGTTAGTATGACCTAGAGGGAACAGGAGCCCCACAAGGTCCAAATATATCAGGACACAGGGGTTTCTATGAGACTTTTTCCAACCAAGGACCATGCATAGATATAACCTATAACCCCTGCTCGGACATAGGCCATGGTAGCTCAGTATCCGAGTGGGTTCCCTAGTAAGAGAGACAAGAATTATTTCTGACATGAGCTCAGTGACTGTCTCATTGAGCGTCCCCCCCTTACTAGGAGCAGCCTTACTAGGCCACAGAAAAGGACATTGCAGCCAGTCCTGAACATACCTGATAAGCTAGGGTCAGATGCAAGTAGAGGAGGACCTCCCCTATCAGTGGACTCAGAAGGGGGCAGGGAGGAGATGAGGGAGGGAGGGGAGGATTGGGAGGGAAAGAAGGAGGGGGCTACAGCTGGGATACAAGTGAATGACCTGTGATTAAAATAAAAAATAAATAAATAACAAAGTACACACACAACACATGTTGTGACTGTGTACTTCCAAAAGTAAAAAAGATAACTTTTAATGTACTTTTAATGTAATCAAATATTCAAATTGATTAATATATGTATATATTTTTTAAATTGTTCAATCCTTTCTCAGTAAGATTTTGCACTCATAGTTATGTATTTCCTATACCTATAAAATAATTCAAGTTTTTTCTTAAACTTTTAGAAAATTATTATGAATGAAAAATATTATTGTTCCATTATATCTACCATTGACTAGAGAGTGCACAAACTTTTAAAACTTCTTTTCAAAACTTAGTTCATTTATTTGAGATTTTAGTTCTATGTCTGTCTTCTGTCTCTGCCTCTCTATCTCTCTGACTCTCACTGTCACCTACACACACACACACACACACACACACACACATGATTTTAGTCATGTTAGGATTGAACTCAGGACCTCATTATGCAAGTGTTTCATTCTGACCTACAGACAACCTGACAACTGTTTCTCTTGAATTGTTTCAATAACATTTTGCTGTTCTTGTTCTTGTTGAACTTGTAGTTGTTCTTGAGGCAAGGATTCTGGTAGCCCAAGCTAACCTCACAACTGTTTTGCAATGAAGGGTGAAGTTGAACTCATAATGCTCTGCCTTTCTTTCCCAAGCGCTGAGGTTGTAGGTGTGTATCATCATAGCCAGCTTTCTAGACAAATATATATAAATATTCTTTCATCTTTCTCTTTTAATTTTTTTATTTATTACAGTTTATTCACTTTGTATTCCAGCTGTAGCCCCTCCATGTTTCATCCTTCTAATGATTAAGTGTCTTCATTTTTCTAGGAAAATCTTTAACACATTATTAAATTATACAGGTGTAGAAATTATATTTTTATAAAGATATAGTCTCATTTTTCTTAATCAGTATCAGGTGCTATGACTTGGATGCTTCTGAACACAAGATGTCATTCAGGATTTTGCATCCCTCATGGGTCTGTGGTCCAGAATAGCATCCACGACTCTGGCATTGGAGTGAGGTCTCTCTGTTCATGAAATGGGACCTTCTTTCTTCACAGTCTTTGGGTCAATTATAAGAATTTTAAATTGATCCCAAGAGCCTTAAGGTCAGAGAGTCATTTGTGGCTTATCTTAGCAATAACTGTACATGATGCTAGAAATGTAGAGCTGAGATGGATAGAGGGAATGAAACCATTGCCTTCGGGTATTGGAAGCCATATCATCATACAACACAGCCACAATAGAGACTTTTAAATTATGCGTATTTGAAAACTTTTTTTTATCCTGAGGTCAGATCACAAAGAAAAAAAAAGGCTAATTGCTAAGTGAATGGTAAACGCCACAGAAACACAGCTATGATGCACAAATTATCTATTCTGGACAGGAGGACAGCATCTAACATGGGCACAAAAAATAGAGACAGATGGCAGGGTGTATTTCATCAAAGACAAAAGAACAATCATCATGAAAATCTGGTGTTTTGCTATTGTTGTTGTTGTTAGGCAAAAGTGCTTTCATAACTGTGGGAAAAAAAAACAGTTCTTGCAATTTTTGTCTACAAGATATCTGATAAGTTGAATACCGAACAATGTGTTATTTTAAAATGTATTTTGTCGATGGAATAGGTGGGGGAGCATCTCTGGGGCAGGGGAGGCCCCGGGAGTCTATGGGGTGACCCTCGCTTTGATTCCTAACAGTGGGAGAGATGGAACCTGAAGTTGCCACTTCTTGTAGCCAGACAGGACTTCCAGTGGAGAGAGTGGGACACCTACCCATCCATAAAACCTCCAACCCAAAAATTGTCCTGCTTACAAGTAGGAATAAAGATGGAGCAGAGATTGAGGAAATGGCAAACCAATGACTGGCCCAACTTGAGACCCACGCTACAGGAGAAAGCCAACCCCTGACATGACTAATGACCTTCTACTAATCAGTAAAAAAATAATAATAATAATTTGAAATGCAGATTAAAATGGCTAAATAATGTGAATAGGTCACTTTCAGGAAAAGACCCTGAGATGCCAGCAATTTCAGAAATGATCCTCAAAAATGGTAAACTACAAACATCAGATTCAAAAAAGTTCAAGTACGGCATTCTAAGTTTTGATGTAGATTCCCGGAACTAATTTTTTGGCTATTTAAAACATGAGACTCTGAAAATAATTTGTAAATATATCCTGACATTAAATATTCCTTTATAAGACTGAGCAATTCTATAGATGGGTATATTTATATGCATGTGTAACATTATGATTAAATAGGAAGCAAAAATACAATGGAATATTTATATTGTGGGACACTACATTAAATATAACAAATTAAGTCAAGAGGATGGCAAAGTCATTTTCTGGGGAGCAAAACAATGGAATCAATGTGACCTCAGGTAACATAACTTGTCTCAGAAATATTTTTTTCCAAAATGCAAAAGGTGCAGTACTTCTAAAAATAATATGCTTTACCAGGGAAAAATTACTCCACACACAAATAAAATGTGAAGAAATTTCTCTTTAATTGTTGCATGTATCCAGCTCTATTTCATGCTAAAAGAGAAGACAGCTTAGAAAAGATTTTTAATTCCCTATATGCAGTCATCCTAAAGCCACTTTTATGTTCAGGCCCCAGATTATGTATTAAACTATTTCAATATGGACTAGTTATTCCAATTCTGGGGGTGAGGTATATGGAAGATTTGAATAGCAAGGGTATTCTGAGAATCATTTAAATACCACACACCCTAATACAGCAGATCATTCTTCAGTGCCATGGTCATAAGTGGAAGAGGTTTCAAAGGATAGGAAAAGTAGAGGTAGAAAACATAAAGGCCAGAGTGGGAAAGTCTAGCTCAAGCTATGTCTAATTCTAACTAAGATTCTTAAGAAGAATAGCACCTTGTATATTACTTCCACAGGAGAAGTGGAAGGACATGACACATATATTAATTGATCAGAAACTCTCATACAATGGGATAAAATCATGGGGAGTCTAATAAAATGATGCTGCACAAGGGGAACATTATCTACCAAGACCACAGTGGCCTTGGAAATGATTCCCATGATTTGGGAATCCAAAAAATCTGGGCACAGGGGTCTTTTCTGAGACTGATACTCTAACCAAGGACCATTCATAGAGATAACCTAGAACCCCTGCACAGATGTAGCCCATGGCAGTTCAGTGTCCAAGTGGGTTACATAGTAAGGGGAACAGGGACTGTCTATGACATGAACTGATTGGCTTGCTCTTTGATCAACTCCCCCTGAGGGGGGAGCAGCCTTACCAGACTACAGAGGAAGACAATGCAGCCACTCCTGATGAGACCTGATAGACTAGGATCAGAAGGAAGAGGAGGAGGACCTTCCCCATCAGTGGACTTGGGGAGGGACATAGGTGGAGAAGGAGGAGAGAGGGTGAGATTGGGAGGGGAGAAGGGAGGAGGTTCAGGGGGATACAAACTGAATAAACTGTAATTAATAAAAAGGAAAAAATAACAAATTTTTAACCTTAAAAAAATTTTAAATTAAGTTCCGGGAATATGACCCAGTTGGTAAAATGCCTGTTTCCCAAGCATGAGGACCTAAAGTTCAACTCCCTAGCACCAACGTCAAAAAGGAAAAGAAGCCAGGCATGGGGTAAGGTGCCTGTATTCTCAATAGTGAGAGGCAACACCAGAAGGCTCTTAGCCAGTTGGTGAGGTTCAGTCTCACTGAGACACTTTGTCTCAAATATTAAGTTAGATAGAGAGAGAGGGAGAAAATGAAATACTCAACACTAAACACTGACCTTCACAAATGCACACCACCTATCCATCATACACATACCCTCTACTAAGTATAAAATTTTTAAAGATAGAATATCTTAAGGCTTTCATTGTAATAAACACAAAAGGAAGACACATGAGAAAAGATTATATAAAACATGCTCTTTATAATATCATAAATATATAATGCTAACATAACAGAAACTATGGTTCCATAGCTATATATTACATAATTAAATACAACAATAAAAATATATTCTTAAAAAGGGGGAAAATGTGCAATGAATTAACAGAATGAAAAGTAAACCTGAAGTATTCACCAGTGACCAATACATCCTGGTGGAAAAAATATCAACAAAGAACGATTAGTAGCCAATAAAAAAAAATCTCTAAAATAGATCAAATTCTTTAATACAAAGCAAGTCTTACAAATACAAGAAGGCAGAAATTAAATTCAAGAATATGGAATAATTTCTTGCATTCTGTATGATCACCATGAAATACAACTAGTATTAGTTGCAGGAAAAACTAAAAAGAAAAAAGAAAGTAAACATTTGTGGATAATGATAATGTATTATTGAACAATAATAAGGATGTAATCACAGCTGAAGACAGTACTCAGGCTTCAGTAAGTCTGAAGATAGGTATTGTGCCCCCAAATGCCTCATATTCCAAGGGGTGGCCAAGGTTTTGACTATATAGTGGCACTGGTGATGAGTGAGCAAACCCATTCAAGGTTCTGTTAGCACATCACCAACTCAAGATCACCTCAGCAACTCCATGTGACAATCAGCACCAAGCTTCAGTATTCCTCACAGCAAAACTTTGTGCAGATATCCCTATAGGAAGAATCACAGAAAGCAAAACATCCAAATAGACTAGGAAGAAAAGGAACCAAAACCTGGAGAAGCCAGCTCCAACAGATGCACAAAGCACAACAAAAAAAAACTCAACACCTTTGACATGACCTCCATCTGAGACCTATCCCCAATGGACCATCTCCCTATATGGGAAGCCAAAACTAAAGAGCAAGCTGATTCTACCCCGAAATGGGTCACAACACACATTGAAAACTGTTTATATATTCAATCAAATAAAACACACACACACACACACCAGACACCATCATAAATAGACAAGACCACACAAACAAATTTCAGAGGTGGAGGACAAGATTGGGATAATCATACACAGATATTTATAAGGGGGAAAAAAAGCAAAGAACATGAATGATAATTTCAAGAAGTTTGTGATGCATTCAAGAAACCAAACTTGCAAATTCATAGTGTAGAAGAAAGAGCAGAGAAGAAAGAAAATGGAATAGACAGATTACTTAGTGAAATTACAGCAGAAAACCATCCAAATTTGCATCAAAAAGTAGCCAGACAAACATAAGAAATAGAAAGCATTCCAAATATGTATAACCAAGATAATAGAAACTCTCCACGAAACAGCATAGTCAGGACCTCAAAATGTAAAGCAGGGAAATAACCCTAAAAACAGTGTAACAAAAAAGTCAACTCATGTACAAAGGCAGAAATATCAGAACTTCCCCAAGCTTATTTCAGGAACAGTAAACATTCAAAGAGGACAGGATGAAATACTTCAAGGTCTGAAAGTAAATAACTGTAAAACCAAGCATGTTAAACCCTGCAAAGATTTTAAAATACAATTCAGAAATTCATATAAACCACAAAAGATCATAAATAGCCAAAGCAAGCCTAATGAGTAAAGACACTACTGCAGGCATTACAATATTCAACCTCAAATTATAGTACATAGTAGAGTGATAAGACAGGCTGGTACTTTCATTAAAAAAAAAAAAAAAAGATAAGCTATTTATCCAGAAGTAAAAGATCCAGAAATAAAAATGTTACACTCACTTAATTTTTTACAAAGGAGGCAAGAATCTACATTTGATAAAGGAGAACCTATTTGGCAAAAAAGTTCTGACAAAATCAAATGTCTACTTGCAAAAGAATGAAATTAGATTCATATGTCTCGTACGAAAATCAATTTGAAATTTATCAGAGACCTTAATTTAAAACCTGAATGCTGAAACACAATAGAACAACAGACACAAAGGGCTTATCTCTGAGTACCAAGAAATAGGACTACATAAAAGAAGTTTCTACATACAAAAAAAAAAAAAAAAAATCAGCAGGACAAACAAACAGCCTTCATAGTGGGAGAAATCTTATCAGGCATATTGCATACAGGGGACTAAGGATTTAAAAATAATTGCAGAAATTAAGAACTAAAGAAATAAAATCAACAAATGGGTTAATGAATCGAACAATTTCAAAGAGGAAACACAAATGGCCAATAACTGTTGTAAAAATCATTTAATATCTCTACCCAACAGATAAATGTAAATTATACCTACTTTGAGAAACTTACCTTACCAAAATCAAAATGGCTAAAAAAAAAAAAAAAATCTGACAACAAATGTTGGGGAGAAAATGGAGGAAGAAGAACCCTTATTCACTGCTGGTGGGGAATGTGATTTAAATGCAGCCATTATAAAGATCAGTTTGGAGCTTCCTCAAAATTTAAAAACAGCCAGATGAAAAGGGAGGAGCACCTTCCTTATCAGTGGACTAGGGGAGGGGCAGAGAAGGAGAAGAGGGAGGGAGGACAAGCTTGAGAGGGAGGGGGCTACAGCTGGGATACAAAGTGAATAAATTATAATAAATTTTTAAAAGTAAAAGAAAAAAGAAAAAAAACAGAATTACAATATGACCCAGCTAGTTCAGTCCTATGCATAAACCTGAAGAAGCCCATACCTTACCACAGAGATACAGGAACCAACCAAGGTATTTAACGGCAGAGGAACAGATACTGAAAATCTGGCACATGAAAAAAATGGAATACTATTCACCTCTTATCTTACTTAAGGTTTCAATCTCTTTAAAACACCATGACTAAAGGAAACCTGGGAAGGAAAGGGATTATTTCTTAACTCAGAACTGTTAACCTCCAGGTAAGCTATATTCCCCAGCACAGATCTCCTCCCCAACATCCCATTTTCCCATTTTCCCTGCTTTCTAGGGGTCCTGAACTCCTCTCCCTCTCCTGTCTCTCTCTGTGTGTCTCTGTCTTTCTGTGTGTCTCTCTGTATCTCTCTGTCTCTCTGTCTCTCTGTCTCTCTCTCTCTCTGAAATTCACTAGCTTCTAGACCCTTCCAATCCAGGGACCTGCTATACCCAAATAGTAGAGAAAGACAGACAAGTTCCTTACTTCCCAGCACATTCCCAATCCCCGATCCCAGTCACCCTGAGTCTAGAACCTCCTCCCAGCACCCCTCTCTCCATTTGGGACTCACAAGTTCTCAACCTGCTCTCCTCAAAGGACTCTATAACCAACACATTTGGCATGAAAACTCAAACTATCCCTTCACAATGACACTCTTCAGAGCTCTGCCAGCAGCCTGGATGAGAGTCTCATAGCCATGAGATTCAAGACCAGTACATGTTACAAGAAGGAACTGTTTCAAGCTCTTTGAGCAACCTCCTGAAAGCATCAGTCTGTGGCTGACACTCAGAAGAACTCAGGAAATTGACATACCAACCCTGTCAACAATTTGACCCCTCCTGAAGATCAGAAACATGCAGCTGAAGGAAGACATGAGATCTGAACATAAACAGAAAAGGAGGGAGAAAGAGGAGGAGAGAGGGAGGAAAGCAAGGAAGGAAGGAAGGAAGAAAGGACGGAAGGAAGGAAGGAAGGAAGGAAGGAAGGAAGGAAGGAAGGAAGGAAGGAAGGAAGGAAGGGAGGGAGGGAGGGAGGGAGGGAGGGAGGGAGGGAGGGAGGGAGGGAGGGAGGAAGGGAGGAAGGAAGGAAGGAAGGTTAGTTCAGCCAATAAGCCATCTTCCAATGTGCAAATCTCAACATAAGAGGGAAAAAGAAGAAAAAGCCATGGAAAACTAAACTATCACATCTCCAAAAACTACAAATTCCACAGTAACAGCCTCTGTTGAGACTGAGCTAGAAGTTTCAGACAAAAAAGTTCAGAAGAATAGTTAAAACCATTGTCAACCACATTAAAGAAAACAAATACATGAATCAAATAAAGAAATCCACCCACGATATGAAAATACAGCTTTAATTGTTTAAGAATAAAACAAACTGAAACATTTGCAGACGTGAAAAACCCAATAAGTCAATTAAAAAACCCAAGTGGAAAGCCTCATTCACAGACGCCAGCTGTTACAACTATAACCTCCACTATCCTTCCTTCCTACAAAGAGGGCAGCCTTCACCTGGAAACCAGCAAGTAATAAATAGTACCTTATAAAACTAAAAAGCTTCTTAATCATCCAAATGAAGAGGCGGCCTACATAATGGGGGTAAAATCTTTTTTTTTTTAAGACTTGCTTATTTATTACAATACAGTGTTCTGTCTGCATGTATGCCGGCATGCCAGAAGAGGACATCACATAACATTACAGATGGTTCTGAGCCACCATGTGGTTGATGAGAATTGCGCTCAGTAACTCTGGAAGAACAGCCAGTGCTATGCTCTTAACCTCTGAGCCATCTCTCCAGGCCTGGGGAAAAAAAAAAATCTTTACCAATTATACATCTGAAAGAGGATTAGTATCTACAATACATAAAGGACTTTAAAAACTGAACATCAACAAACAATTCAATTTTTTTTAAATGGAATTGGAAGTTAGGCACTTGTTTGTTTGGGATTTTTTTTTAAGAAATGTAAATGGCTTAGAAACACTTGAAGAAATGTACAACATCCTTAAACATCAGGGAAATTAAAATTAAAAGTACTTTGAGATTTCCTATTACCCAGTCAGAATGGCCAAGGTTAATAAGACAGATGACCACAGATGGGAACGCTGGAACACTTTACTCATTGCTTGTGGGAGTGCAAAATAGCACAGCAACTACAAAAATGAGTGGGGAGGTCCCCCAGAAAACTGAAAATTCAGCTATCTCAATATCCAATAATAATACTCTTGGGCACATACCCAAAAAACACTCAATCCTATTACATAGATAGCTTCTCACCCATATTAATTACTACTCTATTCGTAATAATCAGGATATGGAAACAGCCCAGATGTTCATCAGCTGATGGATGGATAATGAAAATGTGGTATATTTACACAATGAAATATTATTAATCTGTTAATAAAAATGAAATTATGAAATTTTCAGGTAAATAGAGCTAGAAACAATCATCCTTAATGAGGTAAACCAGACACCAGTAGACAAATATTGCATGTTTTCTCTTAGATGGTGAATGTTAGCTTTTGTGCTTTATATATGTGTGTTTAATTTAGAGACTAGGTATCTAGTAAAGAGACTGAGGTTGAGCATACATATTCCCAAGATAGTAAAATATAATATAATATTATAGTGAAATAAAAAATAAATTAGAACAATGGAATTAAATGGGTGATGGATAGGAAGACAGGGTAGAGAAAGAATTTGGGGGAAGGATAACTAACACTAAAGGTTTTTGGAAAACACATATAGAAACCTACTACTGTAGAAACTTCCTAAAATACAAGAACACACATACAACATTTTTAATATTTAAAGTCCACATTTATGTGTATGTGTATAAATACATAAATATTTTGAGTTTCCAAATAATAAGGGTGACAACATACCAACTACAGATACTATCAAATAAATCCCCTATTACAAGGACTAAGTTACATCTTGTTTAGATAATTGGTCATAAAGATCCCATACACCCCCCAAAAAAAAATTACAGCCTATTATCAATTATATTGACCACCCTCCAAAACTTGATAGTAAGACAATATTGCTGAAAACACCACATACTTATGTCATAAGACATGAAATCTATCTGGTACAACAATGTAAGTTTTTACTCATTATGGCTAGCCTTTAAAGTGCTTGGAAGGCACCATATAGCCTGCTAGGGAGAAAAGTAGTCACAGATCTTACCCAGAGATGGACCCTGTGAGCGTCAATAAATGACCTGCCTCCAAATGATTGCCATCAGTGAAATAATGGCAATAATGTTATGGAAGCAATCAACCATTTTTATTGGATTTAAAGCCCCATATATGACACTGTTAATAAGACCAAAATCCTAAGATTAAATAGGTTAGGCATCCTAGAAGAAAGCCTACTGTTGTTACTCTGTTAAATGAAGATAGCAATAAAATGACTCTTAGTAACATTGCTATACTCCTAGGTGAGTGCATTGTCCAACTCTCATCAGAGAACCTTCCTTTCGCAGTAGGTAGTAATAAATAGAGACCACAACTGGACCGCACACAGGAGTAAGAGACTTTGGAATGCCTCATCCTAAGAGAAATCACCTACATCATGCCCCTCCTTCTCAGAGCCAGAGGTGAAGGATGCTTCAAGGAAACAGTGTTTTACTGACCCAACAGGGCAGACACGCCTACAAACTCACAGAAACCGTGACAGCATGCATATCTGCAAAAGCTCAGACTAAATCCTAGCATGGAGGAAGGGGAGTAGGCACCAAGTACCACTCCCAGCCAAGAAGCTGTCTGCAAGTGATAGTTTCTGGGAGAGGAAAAATCAGGTTTCTTCAGTGGAGTGGCAGAGCCCCGTGCTCAGGAGTACTTGGCAAACTCAAGTCAAACTAGGTGTTTTTGTTTGTTTTTGTTTGTTTGTCTTATAAGACAGAACGAACATGAAATTAGGTGGGAAATAGAAACAGATCTGGAAAGAATTTGAAGAGGGGAAAAATGAGCAAAATTCATTATGTAAAATTCTCAAAAAATAAATATTTTAATGAAAACGTTTATAAAGGACATGGTAGCACACACCTTTAACCATTAACGTGGGATGCAGAGGCTGGAGATCTCTGAGTTCAGTACCATCCTGCTCTACACAGTAAGTTCCAGGACAACTAGAACTATGTAGAGAGATCCTGTCTCAAAAGAAAGAAAGAAAGAGAGAGAGGGAGAGAGAAAGAAAGAAAGAAAGAAAGAAAGAAAGAAAGAAAGAAAGAAAGAAAGAAAGAAAGAAAGAAAGAAAGCAGAGAAAAAAAAGGAAGGAAGGAAGGAAGGAAGGAAGGAAGGAAGGAAGGAAGGAAGGAAGGAAGGAAGGAAGGAGATAAGAAAGAAAAAGAAAATATTAAAATTCAGTTAGACATTAATGGTCCTTTTACTACAAATTTCTCTATTTGTAACCATCTCACCATAAACTATTCTATTATTATCAGATTATTTCAACAATGTATTTATCTCCCCCCCCCAAAAAAAAAATCATGGAAATATTTCCAGTAAATACATTGGAGCCCTGTTTTGTGAAAAAGATTTCTAATATCCCTCCTTTCTCTTCTCCTCTTGGTCTAATCAGTTTCTCTTACATATTCATGGTTCCATGAGCCCATCACATGTTACAGCTCACCAAGTTACATGGATTATTTACTTGGTTTTCTTACTCCATTAAGAGTTTAGGGATTTTTTGGTTGGTTGGTTGGTTGGTTTGGTTTGATTTTTTTTTTTTTTTTGTGGTGGTGAGGGCTTGTTGTTTTTGTTTGTTTGTTTGTTTGTTTGTTTGTTTGTTTGTTTTTGCTGTCTTGTGAACTCTACAGTTATGATTGGAGAAAAATGATGAACCTAATATTTCAAATCTGGAAGTATTTATTGAAGGCTATATCTGGTAAACATTGACTATTCAAGCCAAAACTATGTCCTTTAGAAAAGATTAAAGGCAGCTGGGTATGGTGGTGCATGCCTGTAGCACTCCAGGAGGCTGAGGTGGGCAGATCTCTGTGAGTTCGAGACCAGCCTGGTCTATAAAGCAAGTCCAGGACAGCCAAGGCTAAACAGAGAAACCCTGTCTTGAAAAACCAAAAAGAGGGAGAGAGAAAGAGAGAGAGTGTGTGTGTGTGTGTTTAAAGGCAATTTACCTACATAATTTAGATACAAATTTTCTTTCAGAAGTGATGATTACTATAAATGCTTTATTTCAATTCTTTTTTGATTTCTATATTTTCTCTCTTGTTTAGTGTTTGAAATTTTGGTGGAAAACTTCATGCTAATATCTTAACAACCAAGCCAACAACAATACAAAAATCCTATTATAAGAAAACCTAAAGGCTTTAAAATATTGTTGATTGAAAAACACAGAAAACATAATTAAAAAGCCTTTTAAATTACCATCCTCTCCATTGCTGCCAAATTTCCTTTTGTCTCATTTTATCCAGCTGGTCTGAATTATGACAGAGTGGTTTGTGATTATGGGAGCCACATTAGGTGCCAGCTGAAATGGACACTAAAAGAAGACTCCAGCATCCTGAATTCATAATTCCTGCTACATTTGGCACTGCACCAACTTCACAAACATGCATCTACTTCCTCATCATTTTTCCACTGTAAATTCAATGGACAGTGAATGCTGCTATGGCAACAAAAGCTGGGGAAAAAGAGAGTGTTGAGGGGTCAGCTATAAAGACTTTTCAGAACATCATGGTGTTGAGGGAGCTGGTGGAAGACTATCAAGCAGCCATACACTGTTACACATTTCCTATCTAGAAGAAAATGTTCCTCCTGTCTAGAAGAAAATGTTTCTAATAAATTTATTTACCTATGTTGTAAGAATTTTTGCTATGAAGTTCTAAAAACCACTTCTACTTTCAGTGGTTTTCATTTTTAATTATTATATGGTTCAGTAGAATCATCCAGGAACATTTCCTCCCATTAGAAGAAGCTTCCCAAAATATACTTTTAGAAACTGAGCACAGCTATCAAAATAATGTTATCATTTTTGAGAATCTCTTTCAAGGATAGTTATTCCAAAGAAGCTTAAAAATTATATCCTATATTAACACACTAAGTTGTTCATATCAGTTTAGTAAATCAAATATTCCATACTGCTAGTTTAATAAGATGGGGAGTCATGCATGAAATGACTGCCAGGTTAATGACATGGGGAGCCAGACATGCTATGTATTTGCACATAATAACACAGAATGTTCTCCTAAATCCGCTAAATTACTCATCAATTCTTAAACAGGCATTTAACTAAATCTCATTCAGAATCAGAAAAAAAAATGTTTTGTTGTTTCTTTCAATAGAAAAAAATGCTACATATTTGAAGTTATTAAGTGGGAAACAAATAATACTTGAGGGGTTGTTTGGGACTAGAAATTCTAAGGCTTGAGAAATTAGATCTACATAAAGAGACAAACACATCCTGGACCAGAGAGCACTGTATGGTATCCAGCTCGTTTTCCAGCACTATTACATTACAATAACCACAGATCAGAAATTCAGTCCTAGAGTCATAAACAAAGATATAGATAGACAGATAGAGGATAGATAGATAGATAGATAGATAGATAGATAGATAGATAGATAGACAGATAGAGGAGAGAGTGAGAGAGTGAGAGAGATTAAACAGGCATGTTTAAAAAAAACCTAGATTAAATCTAGAATTGTTTTGTGTGTGTGTGTGGTTTTGCTGGGTTCAATTCACAATAGAATGAGCAGGTTCTCTCATTCAGTAGCCTGAACACAAACATTCAAGGTATTAAGGGCCATATTTTTGCCCACATCATTTTTTTTTTTTTACTGATCATGCAACCATTTGTAGAAACTGAATATAATACTGCTATCAGAACAGTTATAAACAGTTATAAGCAGAAAGTAGCCATGTCGATGCTAAGGTTAATTTCCCTACATGGTAATTCATCCTCACAAAGGCAACCGATGAAATAGGAGGCACCTATAGATCTAAACATAAGCCCATGCCATCACAAAAGAGAAAAATACAGGAATTTAGACAATTGGTCATCTGTTCTTGTTATGTCTAGTAATAAAGGTAAATTCATGCTCTACTCAGGTATCAAATACATTCTCTCCTTAACAGTATCGCACAGCAAAACTACCATTGTATCAATTTCATAGAGAGGAAACTAAGGCTTATATCAATTAAGTCATCAACTCAACTGATAGACTGTGGCAAGATTTTTACTCTTGTGGGTATCAAATTAAATCCTGTTCCCTCAGAGATGCCTTCCCTGCATCCCTTGCCCCAGGCAACCAGCAGTAGGCAGGAGAGCTGGCTCCTGGGTCATGGCAGGAGAGTTGGCCCTGCTCCAGACCAGCTGCAGCACTTGGGGGAGCGGGCTGTGCACCTCACCTGGGCAGCACTGCAGAGCTGATTCTGGTGCAGGCAAGCCAGCTTTGAGGGCGTGAGCATGGGAGAGCTGGTCCTCCATTTATCTGCCCTGTGGTGGCATGGATGAGGGAGAGATGCGCTCCACCTCTCGCTGCCCCCACTTTGACGGGCAGGAGGGCCGGCCCGGCCCCTCCTGGCTGCAGTGCTCCAGAGAGCTAGCTTTGCACTGGACCAGCACAATAGAGCTGGCCTGGCTGGGGTGGGTGTGCAGTGAACCAGGAGGGAGGACATGAGATCAGAAAAGCTGGCTCTCCCCTTTGCCAACTTCAGCACTGGGTGAGCTAGCTAGGCAGAGCAGGTAGATTAGATAAAAGAGGAGAAACAGAGGTGTTTGTTAGAATGCCATTTTTTTTTTAATTTTTTATTTTTTATTTTTTATTTTTAATGGCTAGGGGTCCAACCCTCAAGCCCGGAACCCGTGAAAGGTATCATGTAGTGATGAAGAAGGTGGTGACCTAGCAGCAAGAAAATATACCCCTCAAGTCTAACCTTTTATACACAGAAAGGAAAAACTCGTGAGTTAGCATGCAGATGGGGGAGGGGAGTCTTAGCTCTGGTCTGGTGGGACAGACCATAGTGGTCAAAGAATATTCAACAGCGGAATTGCTTGAATTAGAGAAAAGCTTTAAAATAAACAGTGCAATAATATTGCAGAATCCGGCTTGTGAGGGTGTGGGATATGGTTCGGAAAGATGCGGTCTGTCGGTGCTTCCAAAAAAGAAACTGAGACATAGAACATCCTACCTTGAAACACAAGTTGCATAACCTGAGGTGGTACGAGGGAAATTGGACCCTGAAGGACGGGCTCCTAGGCGTCATTAGAAAACGTTTGTTTCTCACGGGTGGAGGTTCCCATGGATACCAGGGTCTGGAGGACAATAAAGGAGAGATAGGTGCTACTGAGAGGATGGGGTGAAACAGAAAAAGCTTTGGCTTCGCGAGATGCTGAGAAGAGGATGTAATGAGCAGCAGTTCTCAAAATACGCGTCCCGACCCCTTGGGTGGCAGGAGTTGCCTAACCATCAGAAAACACAGATACTTTCACTATGATTCCACAAGGAGCAAAGATACGCTGATGAAGTAGTAACGAAAATAATTTGACAGTTGGGGGTCACCACGACATGAGGAACTAAAGGATCGCAAAATTAGGAAGGTTGAGAAACACTGCTGTAGAGTGAGATAGAAAAGTAGATGAGACACGAGACAAGAAAACGGGGAAGAAAGACCACCTGGGACACTCGAAGGCAAATGTGGACAGATTTTGCGCTGAGTTGCTCAGGAAGCGATTGGTAGAAAACCAAATTCTTTGCTAAAGAACTTCTGGGAGGTTTAAAGGTCAAAGAGCAGTTCGCAGGAGGCATGCGTGATAAAACACTACTGGCAGAATCATAACTTGTTTTGTTGTTCGGACCTTCAGAGGAGGGGCAGACATTGCTTCTCCTCCAGGGAAGGAATTTTAGCAACAGATAATGATTATGCAATTAATGTTTTTTATGAGAGCTGTGCCTCAATACTCCATCCCACTTCATACAGTCAAGTCTTCTCTGGTACTCTACACTACGTTTCTGGTTCAGAAGATGTATAAAAAAGTAAGTGACCGAAGAGTTTTGATTTCTGTCTTTTCCACTTAGATATCACAAAGAAAACCTTCCTATACTCTTTACCACCTGCCTCTACCTGGAGATTTATCTCTTGATGTTCTCTTGTCTAAATGGACATAGTATTTTTTTTTTAATCTCATTAAGCTCCTGGAAGGCAAAAGTTTGTGTTTCCCTTGTTTTTGTAGCTATTTCATTTGACCCCATATTTACATTTTCTTTGTTTACAAGTGCATTTATTTTTATTTAATTATGAGGCAAATAGAAGATACCCCACTATTTGGGTTTTATAAATGTTGGCAGTTATGTTTATCCCATGATCTTTGAGTGCTGCGAAGTGTTTGTTTCTGAAGCTGGTCAACATCTCATTTTAAGTGACAAACGTAGAACTGGTTACTGTTTTAACCATTTTGCCTGATAACCATTTTGCTTTTTTTTTTTTTTTTTTTTGGTAACTGGAAAGGAACTCCAGTTCCTTTCCAGTTTTACAATAGGTTATATTGAATTCTTAAGGAAGTGTTGCACTTGAAAAATTATTCTTTTTTATTGTTTTAAATTATGTGTATATATGTGTGGTCTGTGTGTAGGTGTGTGCATGTAAGTGCAGATGTCCTCAGACACCCTCTGAGGCCAGAGGAGTCAGACCCTCTGGAGCTTGAGTTACAGGTGTTTGTGAGTCACCATCAGTGAGCTGGTTACTGAACTCTGGTCCATTGGAAGCTCACTGTTTGCCCTTAACCGCTGAGCAATCTTTCCAGCCCCGTCGGGGGAAAAATCATTCCAAGAAGTTTATGTTGGTCCAGTAACCAACATAATTCTGTTGTCAATGGGTAGTATTTTGCTTTATTTTCCTGGAAATACCATTTAGAATTTCTTTGTGATATTAACCAACAAAATATACTTTTAAAAAGATTTATTTATCAATAAATAAATGTATACAGTATTCTGCCTGTATGTACGCCTGCACACCAGAAGAGGGCACCAGTTCTCATTATAGATGGTTGTGAGCCTCCGTGTGGTTGCTAGGAATTGAACTCAGGACCTTTGGAAGAAGAGCCAGTGAGCTTAACCACTGAGCCATCTCTCCAGCCCCCAACAAAATATACTTTATAAACAAGTTAGTTTATGTTCTTCACCCAAAAACTACCAAAAGATATGAGTTGTTCTAGGGTTTGACTCTCTTCTTTGTTCCAACAAATAATGAATAATGGTAGCAGATAAAGCCTACAAAATTTTAAGATTTTAGCCAGGCATAGCACTACACACCTTTAATCTCAGCACCGCCGAAAGCAGGTGGACGTCCATGGTCTTGAGGCCAACCTAGTTGACATAGCAAGTAATAGCCCAGCCAGCACTTCACAGTAGAAACCCTTCCCACAAACAAACAAACCAACAAACAACAATAAAATAACCTAGACCATCTATAACACTTAAAACAAAATCTTTGAACCGATTTCTCGTTGTTCTAAAAAGGTATGTTTCTATTGTGGTAATATTTCTTAGAAAGAGAGTGTACTTATTGGAAAGTGAATAGGATCTTTTTTTTACTTAAAATCTTTTATTTAACTTTTTATTGATTATTTGTGAATTTCACATAATGTACCCCAGTACCGCTCATCTCCCCATCCCTTTGTACCTGCCCTCTGCCCTTGAGAAAGAAAAAAAAAAATCTCCCAAAAGAAAAAAAAAATCTTGCTGTGGAAGCTGTAGTGTGTGACACACTCTACCCTTCCATCCACATCTCTCACATGTAAAATGTTCACTGTAAGGAGTCCTTGGTCTGGTTGGAGGTCTCTGGTTTCTGCTGCACTGTCAGTACTGGATTCTCACAGGGACTCCTCTCAGATAGCCTGCCGTTGCCCTGCCATGGAATCCCTGCATCTTGGGATCCGTAGACCCTGCCCCATCATGTGTTGCAGTGTGGTAGCTGAGCTGGGAAGCCCTCCAGCCCTCTCACAGCTGCACCACCTGGGCAAGGTCACCAGCAACTTAGCAGCTCTAAGCTAAGTTGGAGGCCCACCTACTGAACATGCTGGCCTCATGTCTCTTTATGGTTACAATTTCTCCTTACACTTGCAGTCTCCCGCAAAGATGCTGCGTTAACCTAAAGTAGATTTCTTACTACTTAGAGCAATGGCTAGGCCGCCTCAGCCCCTGATGTGTTTCTCCCAAAGCCTAGGATGACAGTTCCAGACCTTTGGCTGCTCTCAAAGCATCATCATTCACCCCAGGGGTGACTGAAGCCACAAAGCAGGCATGCCACTATTAGGACCAAATTAAACAATGATGATTATGTGCACAGCAGATTTTATATGAAAGAGGTTTATTAGATGGAGATGAAGAGAGAGAGAGAGAGAGAAGGAGACAGCAGGACATGATAGGGGGAATAGAAGGGGATGACCCGACAGAGAAAGGGGAGAGGGCAAGAGCCCAGAGCCAAGCCTATGACAGATGATGGCATCATAGGTTGCTAGGCAACCCAGAAGGAGGCTGTCAATATACTAACATCCACTCCATACCACCTGGAAAAGAAGACTGCCGTTCTAGGATTTCCTCCTCAGACATCCCCCGTCCACGTGGCCTCATCCCACATAGCTCACCCCTCCGTGTTCCTGCCACTACATCCAAAGAAGCACAATTGGAACCTATCATCATGTCAAATCTCTGCAAACACCCCTGTCTTCATGAAATTCGCTTCAGTTGTTTGTCTCAGTCCTCACATTAGGGCCAATGCCACTGCTCTTCCTAAACTCCTCCTCAGTTGTGTAATATCTTGCCAACCATGCCAAGTATTGCTAAAATTCCTTCCCTGGAGGAGGCATAAGCAATGTCTACCCCTCCTCCTAAGGTCCTAATGACAAACCACATTACAATTCTACTGATAATGAGTTTATTAGACTTACTTACAGAGCACAGATGAGGGGTTACTTACTGGAGCATGGGTAATTGTCCCACATAGGTCTCTCTAGAAAGCCTTTACCCAGCAGGGCTAATGACTTTCCCCTAGCCACATAGATGGAATCTCCATTTCCGAGTCTTCCCTGGGCTATATACTCTGGCCCCTCCCTGAGGAAGCATGCAGTTAGGGCAAAGTTCTACACAACAGGTGGTAGAAAGTGGCTGAATGCTAAGGTGAGGGTTTCGTGACACTTCTGGCACTTCTGAGAAGGTGTAAACAGTCAACAAGCCAGCTGGGATTGTCTTTTGCAACCCAGCACAGCTGAATGCCCCCAAGATGGTGGCTGTTCGACTCTGAGGATGGTCTGATGCAACATTATAAAAAGAAAGTAAATTGAAAACCCAGGCACAGTGGCTCAGCCCTATATTCCTAGCAATGGAGTAGAAGCAAATGGAGCCCAAGGGCTTGCTGGGGAGCTAATGGTTAATAAATAGCATAATAAATTACTGGAAAAACAAAAACACCCAAAGCCCTACATAGATATGATCTACAGCAAAATTTTATAGTACCCACTATCATTCACCTCGCCCAGAGAGCAATCATCAGCATCTCACTCATCACTGCCTCGCTGTAGTCTTTATGCATAGTAGGATTGCAAATGTTTTGTTATATTTACTATTATACGCCTCTTATACAACTATTTAAAATAAATAATATCTTAATTGTTTTTATTTTGATAAAGATGCTAGACATCACAGATTCTTTAGGGATTCATTTTCTTGCCTAATATTTCATTGGGCTGCTAAGATTCAACCATGATACAGCTGTAGTTCCTTCATTTTGACCATATGTCAGTCTAATTGATGTGACTCTCTGAACATTCCACACTTATACTGTGTTTTTCATTTTTTTTCCCAGTGGGTAGCACTGCTATGGATAATTTAAATGCCTCTTGTTAATCATCCACACAAGTCCTAGATTTCTTTCTGTTGTTTACCTAAGACGTAGATTCGAAGGGTCATAATTTTAATGTCTAACATTCATTAAAGCAGCGGCAATATCAAACTGTCTTTCAACTAGTTACACCAATTTGATGTGTCTTATTTCATATAATTCAACACAAATTTATGATGTTTAATAAATAGGTTTTATTGACTTACATTAGATTTATTTACTGATTGCTTCTCATTGGTTTTCTGGTTTCCAAATTTGTGTCTTTGCTCTTTTATGTACATGAACAGACTAAAACTCTTTTAATTTTATGTGATAAAGACATCAATTTTTCACTTTAACCTTTGGTCTTCGTGTTTTTAAATAATTTCTCATGTCCAGTTACTCTTTTACAATACATTTCACTCATTCATTTACTTTATAATGTCATAACCCATGTCAACCTTCATCACAGATTTCAGCACATTTTATATATCATGCAAACTAGAAATTCAACTGTATCTTCCTACATAATGTGCTACCTAAACAGTGCATATTTCCTGAACAAATATTTAATGATTCTGTAGTCAGATATATTAAATTCCCATGCATAGAACATGACATCCACAATGACTTACTCATATCTTTTCCTTAACATTCTTTTAATGACGGAAAGAATAAAAAGAGATTTATTCAATTTGGACACATTGGGAAGGGGGAGAGAGAGAGACTCATTGACTCTTACCCTTAGTGTATCTTCTGGGGTCCTGAGAAATAAGATTAAATTTTGTATAAAGGTCTAAGGGCATGCATGCCTAAGCAGACTCAGTCAAGGTGTGGTACCACCCCCCACTGACATTTTGTCATCTGGGCTTCAGTCTGCTGTGGATAATGTCCTAGCATCTCAAA
Organism: Psammomys obesus; assembly: GCF_907164565.1. Classification (NCBI taxonomy): domain Eukaryota; kingdom Metazoa; phylum Chordata; class Mammalia; order Rodentia; family Muridae; genus Psammomys; species Psammomys obesus. Next base: position 1,065,300 of record NW_026596120.1, on the reverse strand, counting down.
AAAGCTGCTCAGGTGCCTTTGCCACAAGCTGTACTTCTGTAGATGGTAAAAGAAGAGTCTACAAAACCTAATTATGAAGTAACAGGCAACAATTGTCTATAAAGCTTTATAAAGTCACAACCAGCAAATATAAAACTAATTTGAAGATTGAGTAATTGGGTACAGATTTAAAGAAACCACTTAGATGGTGCTTCATAAGGGAGAAAGCTTTTGGTGTGGATAACGGAGAGAACATCTAGAGGCATCCAGAAGAATCCAGAACTGAGAGAAAAAGAAGCAGAGTGGACATGGTCAGGGCTAAGGCAGTGAGAGGGAGGAGAGGGAGGATAGCAAGAAAGAATAATAGAGACTAGCAGGGGATGTGCGGGAAATCCTTACTGTTGTAAGGAAAGCAGGGATCTAGAACAGCCTAGGAGCTGGCATAGTCAAGGAGGAATAGGAGAGATGAAAAAGGCCAGCTTTGAGATGTATAACAAGTACTTGTGAATAGAGACTGAGGGAACCTGCAGATGAGCCAGGGTTTGATATTCAACAAAAGGTAGAGAGTCAATGGAGAGCTGCCCGTCCCTTCTTGGCAGGCAGAAAACCCATTTTATAGGTTCCTGAAGAATGTTTGCTGAAGGCTTTTAGCAATCCTTTTATAGTCAGTTGAGCCAAAAATTATCCTTTCTGGACATGTGCACTGACTAAGACCTAACAATTTCAATCTTATGAAGGCTTGAATAGTTTAAGCAAGGTTCAATAAACATGAAAGAGAGGCAACTATTAGCATCATTACACAAGACTATATAGAAGTAAATACTAAAGTAAAATTTAGAATCTTTTGTTTAGTATGTTAAGCCTACACAAGTGACAATTAAAATTTCAAATTTCTTGCAAATTTAGGGAGCAGTGTTAGCTGTTATAATAGGTTATGTTTATGCATATTTCATACATACAATAGGAAAATAGTTATTTTGTTAAACTAATCACATATGTATTGAGGTATTAAATGGAAATTAGCAGGATGGCAATTTTTAGGTGCCTTTTTAAGTCTGTAAGACACTAAGCGGTCACCATTGTCCCATACATGTAATGAAATCTGTTTTTCACCAGGTTGGAAGATCTCCAAAGACTCATGATTGTCCATTTTAAACAGGTGCTAGTTGGTTTCCATAGTCAGAGGACTATAGTCAGAGTAAGAACATATAAAGAAACAAACAAATAAATAAAGCATAAGAGATTCTGTTGTTTATCAGTTGTCCTCTTTGAGAGCAAAGTTAGGTAGAGCTGTGCTGTGCGGAAAGAGTTTTCTTGTAAATCCTCCATAAGCCACGCTCTTTATGATCACGTCACTCTCATCCGTGCTATCTGCACGGTGTCGGGGAATGCAGAGGTTCTTGTATTTCCTGTCTTCAGTGGGGTTGGGTCAAGCTGCTCAGGCTGGCCATGATGGAGGGGAAGCAGGGTCACATTCCCTGCCCATTGTATCAGTTGCTCATGCTGGGTCTGGCTGATCCTTCAGCCACACCTTGTTGCTGAGAAGCAACTCACTGTGCTGAGTAGCAGCACTTTTTGGTTAGTTGGCATTTGCTAACCCATAAAAGACAGCACCTGGAAGGAAGTTGCATCTTCAGAGACTGACTGATTAGGACTGCACCTCGTGGAGAGATGGGAATGTTGCAAGTCCAAATGCTAATTATCTTTTCTTGAGCTTTGGTCCCCGCAACAGCCATTCCTTGCCCACCTCTACGTCTGAACTATTATCCTGGGACTAAGAGATAAAAAACCTTGGGAATTTATTAACTTAGCAGACTCACTTCCATCAGACTAAAAGCTAATGATGTCATCAGATAGCATTTGAGAAGAACAGAAAAGATTTTCACTTCTTGCTGTACATGCCTCTCTGATACATTCACCAATGAGTTTTAAGCTAGTCTTGATTTATTACTTTCTGTGTTCTGTAAAACTATAAAACTGGTTCCACGTTGGAACACAGAATTCAGAATAAGCTAAATCTGTGTTTCTAAGCTATGGTTGCTGTTAGGATAAAGCAGCTAGAGTGTGGGGAATGGGGAGTAACCTTTGGCAGGCTTGTGCCAAGGTGTGCCACTGAAAAGTTATGCCACACAACAGATGTAATGTAAGAATTTTATTGGTGGGGAGGGTCAAAAAGCCATCTCAGAGTGGGGACATGAGAGAAAGAGGGAGAAAGACAAACAGAGTAGCAGAGAGAATAAACAAGACAGGGAAAAGAGAGAGGAGAGAGAGAAAAGGAAAGAAAAGGGAAAGAAGGGAGAAAGAAGAATAGAGGGAGGGAAAGAGAGAAGGGGAGAGATAAGGAAAGAGAGGAAGAGAAGGGGGGGCAACCAGTACCTTTTATGAGCAAGGCAGAGGCAGGTGATGAAGTAAATTGCTTCCACTAGGTCCCCATGGACAAACAGGCAGAAATGAGGGCTAACAGTCACTCAAAAATGGCTCAAGAATAAAACTCTTACTCCCTTTAAGATGAAAATTATGTTGGTTTTGTTTTATTTTGTTTTGTTTTTACATCAACAAATGTTATATGCTTTTAACTTTATGAAATTTTCATAATACATAAAGTCTACATATGCAGATATACATGTGTCCAGTTGTACATACGTAGATCATTAAACACATTAAAATAATTTGAAATGTTTGCAAATGACAAAGTAATCAATTAAAAGGCTGCAACACAGATAAATACTTAGGTGAACCACGACTTTATTAAGACAATTTTCTGAGTAGCCAAAGGCTGAAAAACAAGCAACAGAAAATACAGAGCAATTTTTAAGAAAAATGTAAGATCTTGTCTTAGTTTACCACAAAAAGAAAAACATTTTTTAAAAAAAAAAAAAATCTAATTGCTTTAAACACAGAAATTAGGTTCTAACTTTACGTAGGTCTTAATATTAGAATATTAACAATTTTTAATTGTTACTTGTTAATGATAAATCTTATCTTAGTTCTATGTGGAGTTCTTGTAATTTAAGTGAGGTATTAATTTCCCTAATGCATTCTTTTTAGCCTTGATCTTATGATAGACAGGCAAACTTTCCTAAATAAATATAGAATAATCTAACAGTATTAATGAATGGATTTAAGTTTCAAATTGTCAGGAAATAAAAGGCAGCCATTTTTGAACCATCATATTTTTAGATCTATATATCTATAGATATTTTTAGGTCCACAACAAACAAAAACCATACAAAAAATTAATTAATTCTTTTTACGTTTAATTGAATACTTTTTGAGGATTTCATAAGTACAGCACTTACATCATTTTCAGTTTTTCCTCTCTCCTTCAAACCCTTCTGACTCCTCCCACTCTTTTCAAATTCATGACCTATTGTGCTGTGTCCATGTGTGTGTGTGTGTGTGTCCATGTGTTTAGGAATGACTATTGGAACTAGGAAATGTGTCCCTGAAGAAGACTGATTCTCCCTCTAACAACAGCCATGAATTACATGTAGCATGAATCACATGTACATGAACCGCAGGTAGCAGCTTGTGAGATTTTCTCCATTCACTTTAAGATGTCCACTAGTCATTGTGTCATTGTGGAGGTCTTGCTTAGATAACCGTAAACTTAAGATTTCATGATTGCAACTCCCTTTTAGCTACAGAAGAAACTATCTTGCAGTATTCTGGCACTCTGGTTCTTACAAGCTTTTGTGCCTTCTTATGTGGTTCCCTGAGCCTGGGGTGTAGGAGCTGTGATGGGAGTTGGATGTACCATCTAGAAATGGGCACTACATGATGACTCATTTGGTGTTTTGACCAGCTGTGGATTTCTGTAATGATCTCCATCTGCTACAAAAAAAAGTTTCTCTGATGAAGGGTAAGAGATACAACTATCAGTGTTACTAGAACCAACATTTTAAATACAGTTAGAAATTGCATCAGAAATGTATTGGCAATACCTTCTCCTCGAGGGCGCATGACCTCGTCAGCACAGGTATTGGGCTGTACTTACAGCATTGTGGATGAATTCCCTTCTACTCAATGGACCTACATCTGATTAAATAGCTGTTAGTTACCCCAAGATAACAGTGTCATTATCACTACATTGTGACATCTTGCTGGAGCAGTCATTTTGTGGTTTTCATGATTTGCTAATAGGTAGGACTATTGACTGATTTTTCTCTTTTGTCACCTTTGTGTAGCACCTTAGGTACTCTCAGATCTGGTCCTCAGGGAGGAAGTTTCCACCTTAGTTGCTGCTTGATCTTCTGAGTCCTGTGTCTGAAGTGTGTGGTGTCGAGTTCTGTGAGGAAATCAAGGACAATATCAATGGCCTGAATTGTCTGGGGAGTCTCTTGATGTCCCAGACCAACAATTCAAAGGGAAGTTTTATCTACTGGGAGCATTATCGACACAAGTGGCATGGCTTCATTTTATATGTATATGTGTGTATACGTGTTTGTGTACCATATAAACACACTTATATATTATATATGCATTTTAAGTAAACATAAAATAATGTTTCCAAAAGGATTTTTCATGTTTCCTTAGTATTGTTAATCTCTCCTCCATCCCTCTTTTCTGTATTACCCTTCCAGTTAGTCTCATTTATTTCTCCCATTTTCCCCTGAAAAGACTTGTATCCTACTACCCCTCTCTCAAGAGCCCACCTGACATGCTCCCTTTTAAATGTCCTAGTTTCTTTGGATTTGGAACTAGGATTCACAAATAAGTGAGAACACACAGCAATTCTATCTGAACCTGTTGTTGCCTAACTCAGTATATTTTTCTAGGTCTATCCGTTTACCTACCATTTTTATCTTTTTACGTCAAAGCAGACTCCCATTGAAAGCACAAACCACATTTTCACTATCCATTCACCAGTTGATGGGCATTTAGGCTGTTTCCATTTCCTAGCTATTGTGACTACAATGGCAATGATCAATGGCTGATCCAGAACCTGGGAGTAGGATGGCAAGTCCTTGGGGCATTTGCAAAGGAGGGAGAGAGTTGAGTCAGACAGGAATTTATTTTTAGCTTTTTGAGAATTCTCCACACTAATTTCCAGAGTGGCTGCACCCGTTCACAATCCTACCAACAGTGAATTATAAGTCGGCTTTTCTCAAATCCCTTGTAAGGATTTGCTGTCAGTTGTCTTAATCTTAGCAGTTCTGACTGGGGTGAGATGAAATCTCAAAATAGCTTTCAATTTCATTTTCCTGATTGCTAAGGGTGTTAGACACTTTCTAAGACACTGGTTACGATATTTCTTAGCTATTTTTTGATAACTATTCAGAACTACGTCTGTCGCACTCTACAAAAATCAACTCCAAGTATATCAATGATCCCAAGGTAAAACCTGAAATGTTGAAAATGCATTCATTTACCTCCAAGCACCATTTTTTTAAATCATCAGTGGTGAAAACAACAAACACATTTATGACTTTAACTATGCTTTTTACCACTCTATATACATTTGTCGTATCTGTTGTCTTAGGTGAGAAATTTAAGAACAATGAAAACAAAATTTCACTATACTTTTGAACTCTCACACATTCAGAACATTAATTCTTTGACTAAATCTCCCTCCAAGTACCAAAAAGCTAAAAAATATCTTCACTGAAACACAATTCTAAGAATTGTTAGAAAGAGAAGAAATTGAAAATACAGACTAAGAAACTGAACCTTACAGGGGACAAAAAAAAAGTGTATGAAGAAGGCTATTCAAGGAAATCAATACATGTATAAAAACTTATAATTGTAGAAAGAATTTGAGTGTTTACAACTTTCTAAAATTAGCAACAATTTTCTAATCACTTAAAATAATTTTATTTATTCAATCTTTTGTCAATTATAGGCATAAAACACCAAGTAAGATTTAATTCAATGTGTATATATATCATCCGAAGATCCATAAATGATTATTCATATTTTAGATGTGGAAATCAAAATGCAGAGTGTTCAAAAACTTAATCAAACTCACACAGCCAGCAATGGTGAAAAATGAGGAAGAACTAGGGTAGTTTTTTTATAGTCTTTGTCTTTGACCAGACTGAACTATGTTCCTGCTCAGAATTGCGAATTATAGAAGCAAACAATAATAATTAGAAATAACTCTTAGTGATGACACAATTAAGTACCAGTACAACAAGATTTCTCACAAAAAAATTCAGTACAGCTCAAGAAAATTAAAACATGGTAACTGGATAGGCAAGGAGAAAACAGCTAAATAAATACGATAAATAGAAAAATGTGTTATATCATGGGGAGACGTGTACAGGCGCTATGAGTAAGGGAGTATACATACATGGGTTAACTTTGACCACATCTTTAAAAATGTCACTTTTGTATTTCATTTAAATTTTTCGTGAAAACTACTGAAACATAAAATGCATGTCTTTGGCTTGCTTGCTTTCCCCCCTCTTCCTTTACCTTCTTTCTGTGAGTGTGTGTGTGTGTGTGTGTGTGTGTGTGTGTGTGTGTGTGTATGTGTGTGTACCTCATTCTTTTCTCTTGTTGTCTTCTTTGCTATTACTTTTGGCCACCCAGTAGTTTATTAATATTTCCCTTTAATAGATTTCTTACTATAGATGTTTGAGAGAGGCAGATCTCCCTTCATACTAATGAAGAAAAATGAGATGTTTAGAATTCAACAAAACACTTCTTCCTTTGGATGGGTTTTAATTCAGGGGTTCGGGTGCTCCTGGTCACAGAAAACTTACCCTGTCTCAAAGCCCTCCAGATTTTTAACTCAGGAATTTGTAGGATGAAATTCAAAGACAATGAGAAGCATGCATTTTAAAAAAGAATTTAATTGGCTTTGGTGAAGTGGCAGGAAAGGAGGTTCCTGAGAAACTGATTTATTGTGAGTTTATAATTGAAACTTTAAGAAATAGAATGAGGACAGACAGACAGACACACACACACACACACACACACACACACACACGTACAGCAGTAGTGGGTCCCAGAAAATGGCCCCATCACCTGGGAAACAGGGGTTTTGTATAAAACTTGTGGCAGAAACTGGCATGAGGCCTTGGGGAGGAGAATGAAAAGTCACCCAGAGGTCCAACCACGAGACATTCGGGTGCTTCCTCTAGATTTTGGCCGTGTCCTTACATAGAGATTCTAGACGGGAATGCTTATACAAGGCACGAGAAAGTAGATTTCCCTTGTAGCATTCTTTCCTCTAGCCATAGCAAAACCAAAGATATTTTCGCTTCAATGTTTGTCAAATATCTGGCCTTTGGAAAAGAAAAAAAATCTCTTAACAGATGCAGGAACATCTTTGACTTTTCTCAAGGATAAAGTGTCTGCTTGTGGGTTTGGTACCTTAAAACTCCCTGTCCCAGCCAGGCAACATGATCCACAACCTGTAATCCCAGCACTCAGGGAGGCAGAGGCAGGCGGATCTCTGTGAGTTCAAGACCAGTATAGTCTACAAAGCAAGTCCAGGACTACCAAGGCTACACAGAAAAACACTGTCACATGGGTGGGTGGGGGAGAATGTCTGTCCCCTGTTCTCAACAATACTATAGATGCAATAATGGTCACGTCATTTCCTTCCTGAATCTACAAGCAAAGAGTACATGGGAACAAGACTTAGACTTGCAAAATATGTGACCTCATCCAAGTCTCTTTCAACATATAGGAGTCTGCCCAATGGAGTGATGTCAACTTCCCAGAACAGCAGTGATGGTTACATAAGTAGAAGCATTCAGAAATGAGTTATTGACTGTGGAGGCATAAACAGTAGCAACAAAATGGTGGACATATAACTGACCTATCAAGAACAAACATTGAAAGATGCTTGTGTTGCTCTCATCAGCTCTCAGACTATTGAAACAATGGACCCCAGGATATTGAAATATCCCTAGGAATCACATATTGAAGGGGTGGGAGGAAGGACGGGAGTCTGGTGCCAGAAAGAGAGACTTTTCTAACAAAAAGGTGTTTCATACAATTTTAATAACTTGCCAGAGTACCCTTCAGGAGAAACTGACGCTAAGAAGAATGATGAAATCCCTAAGTATACGTATTTGTTGCTTTCTACTTATCCTCAGTATCTTCAGGACTCCCAAAATGGACTTAGAGACCACTGGATTTCTTTACTCCTCTTAAAAATGTGGTCACATTGAATATATCACTTCTATCTGCTTTTGCAATTATGTTTGTGTAGCTGACCTATTGATGAATGAGACAGTCTAGCTTGTTAGTGTGTATAGTCTCTGACCCTGCTTCTGCTCACAGTAATGCCCGAGAGGGAAGGAGGTTGAGCTGAAATATAACTAGTAGTCTTAGCTAAGACTTCAATTTCTAAATCTATAGCATTTTAGAACACCAGCCTTCTTTTGTCTTGCCTCCTTCTATAGCTTAGTTTTCATTACTTTTAAAAGCATCTCAATACTCTTTTCATTAATGTGTTTTTTTGCTCCTATTAGTTTGTTTATTCCTTTTATAAGTAAGAATTCTAGCACAACTCCCAAAACTGTAGACGAAAAGTTGAGTATAACAAAACTTAAAGAATCCAAAATAAACTGAAAGAGCAGTAAAGAAAATAAGCAATACAGAGAGTAATATCTAGAAATGGAAATATATTCAAATATATCTGTAAGCACATAAATGTCACCAGGTTAAACTTAGTTACTAAAAGTTTGTGACTAACAATATTAAAGTTTTACATGATTTTTTGAAGTTTAACTTTAGGTAAGCTTCAGAGATAAAGAAATGGAAAACGGGGCTAGAGAGGAGGTTCATTAAGAGTATTGACTGCTCTTCCAGAGGACCCCAGTTCAGTTCCCAGCACCCATGTGGCAGCTCACAATTGCCTGTAATTCCAGTTCCAGGGGATCTGACTCCCTCTCAGAGACCATTCATGCAGGTAAAACAGCAGTGTACATAAAAATTTTTAAAAATAAAATGGAAAAATATGCTTCAGAGAATCATAAGCACAGTTCAGCATTTTTGCATCCTTTTAAAAAGCAGTTATTAAACTCCCATGCCATTTCTCTTGACTCTGCCCACTTTTGTCACACATAGACTCATCGCCTGTTTTATTAATAGTCAATAATTAAGCTCCTTCTTGGTACAAGACTGGGGGCACTTAAATTTCCAAATATTCCTAACACTTCAATTAGTATAACATATTAATATTTCTGTGCAGAAAATATAGCATATTAAGAAAGGAAACTCCCAAAGCTTAGGGTTTTAGCTGGGTGATATAGTGTACTTAATATTCACAAAGCCTTGGGTTTAATCCCAGCTCCAAAAAGAGAGCAGATTCCCTACAAACCTGAGATTAATTCCACCATAATCTTGCCATCTGAGCCTTCCCATTCACAATACAGGTATAAGAAAACTGACAATACATTAGCGAGCATAGGGAGCACAGAGAGTTTGACACAAAAGGACCTGAATTTGAATCCTAACCTTTGGCCGGGGTATTCGATGTAGAGAAAAGTCTCCCACTTTGCTTAGTGAAAATTTCCTCCATACAAAACAGAAATAGGCACCTCAACTTGATCACTTTCTATAAAGTCATAATGAGATAATGAATCAAGACCTTTATTCTCCAATTAATTGGAATCACCTGGGGAGTTATACAAAGTACTGATGGCTGAGTCCATCCCCTTGAGAGCTGACTGCAATTAATCTGAACTAAAGCCTGTTCACTGGCTTTTAATGTTAGTCACATGACTGTAATGTGCTTCTAAGGTTGAGAAACACTGATCATAACACGTAGTCTAACCCATTATATAGTCTAAAGAAGGGTATGACACATTTGTAATTAGTTTGATGATCATAAAAATGATGATAATTCAGCCAGCAAAAGTGACTTAATGAGATTTTTTTTCTTCTACAGATTTCAACATATAAATTACTTGAAGATTACTTAAAAACTTGGTTTGAGATGAGCATGCCCTCCATAGACTTCTATATTTGGTTCCCAGCTGGTGGAACTGTTTGGGAAGCATGAGGTGTGGACAGTCTTTGAGGTTTCAGATGTGGGCATCATTTCCAGTTGGCCCTCCCTGCCTCATGCTTCTGGATCAAGTTAGTTCTCAGCCACAGCTTCGGTGCCTGCTTGTTGCCCTGCTCCCGGCCATGATGGTCATGGGCTCTAGCCCTCTGAAACTGTGAGTTCCAAATTACATGCTACATTTTATAAGTTATCTTGGTCATGATGCCTTAGTACAGCACTAGAAAAGTAACTAAGATGGTAGCTTTTAAAGTTAAATCCTATTGTTGCCTATGAGATAAGTAACAAATCAACTTTAAGAACGAAAATTCTTCCGAGTTTAATTATTTTACAAAAAGTTGTTCAACTATGGGGAAGCTCAGTTGGAATACAAATCTCCAACTTTGCACTTCATGCTCACTGTTTCTGTTTTGTACCAATTGTCTGAGTAGGTGAAGATGAAGATAGGATTGCAATTTCTAAACTTGGAAAGGACAACAGAAATCACATGACAGGTAGAGGAAAGGGTAATGGAGCACTGAATGATCTCATTAACTTGTGAAGAATTTGAAACTGAAGCCTATATTTTATTCATCGTTATACCCTTATTGACTTGCACTATGATTAGCATTTATTAGGAGCTCACTAGATCTATGATAAATGAATATTTGAGAACTCTAAAATAAATCAGTTTTAGTAATTTTTAAAAAGTTACAAAGAAGACAACAGCAATAGCTAAGAAAACACTCTAAACTTAAGTTTCAACTAAAATTAATAATCATAATGATATATTACAAATATTTCAGGTAACAAAAGGAATTGAGCAGAAAAAAGTTGTGTGTGTTTTCTGCCTACGTCTCTCTTCCCACTGAAAGTAGACATATAAATAAAACTAAGCTAAACCAAATGATATTACTTAATTTAAAGAGATTAATAACAGTCTTCAAATTATTTCATAAATTATGCATTTTATTAGTATGCCATGTTCATAAAGTTTCCCTTCTATTTCGGCTAAGGGAAAATAAAATTGGAAATCTTTAAGTAAAATACTGTAAGATTTAACTAAAATTTTGTTTGCACATAAAAAATTAAAAATATATGCAATTATTATGAGTGTGAAACTGTTAGATTGCTAATATTACAGAAAATTCTAAAGGATATAAACCTGGTGTTCTAAAGAAAGATATTGTACATATAATATAAAAATTGTTGATAGAGATGTAGGTGCTTTATCATACAATAGAAAGCGGCAATCAGTTTAAATGCACAGTGTTAGAACTGTGAGTTAAAATACATCACATGTATGACACTAGTTCTATGTCTTTAGCTAGAATTAGCATTTATGTAGCAGTTCCTTACTGATACTTTGATATAGGAGAATGAACGCACCATTTCCTACTGAAGAGTTGTATGAGACTGAGGTAATTTTGAAACCCTATTATAAAATATAATAATATTGCTTTTATTGAGGTTCAGGGATGGGAACAATTATATATATTTTTTTTTTTTTCTGGAGGCAAACCTAGAATTTTATTCAAATTATAATGATGTTACACCTTTTTTTAAATTTTTTATTAATTACACTTTATTCATTTTGTATCCCCCCATAAGCCGCTCCCTCCTCCCCTCCCGATCCCACCTTCCCTCCCCTTTCTGCATGCATGCCACTCCCCAAGTCCACTGATAGGAGTCCCCAAGTCCTCTCCTTTCTGATCTTAGTCTATCAGTTCTCATCAAAAGTGGCTGCATTGTCCTCTACTGTGGCCTGGTAAGGCTGCTCCCCCCTCAGGGGGAGGTGATCAATGAGCAGGCCAATCAGATTATGTCAGAGGCAGTCCCTCTTTCCATTACTATGTAACCCACTTGGACACTGAACTGCCATGGGCTACATCTGTGCGGGGGTTCTAGGTTATCTCCATGAATAGTCCTTGGTTGGAGTATGAGTCTCTGGGAAGTTCCCTGTGTTCAAATTATCTTGTTCTGTTGCTCTCCTTGTGGAGTTCCCATCCCCTCCAGCTCTTACTATTTCCCACTTCTTACATAAAATTCCATTCACTCTGCCCATCAGTTGGCCATCAGGCTCAGCATCTGCTTTGACAGTCTATACTGCAGAGGCTTTCAGAGGCCCTCTGTGGCAGGTTCCAAAGTTGTTTCCTGTTTTCTTCTGGCTTTCAGAGGCCCTTTGTAGCAGGTTCCGAGGTTGTTTCCTATTTTCTTTTTCTTCTGATGTCCATCCTCTTTGCCTTTCAGGATGGGGATTGAACATTTTAGTTAGGGTCCTCTCTTTTGCTTAATTTGTTTAGATGTACAGATTTTAGTGGGTTTATTCTATATTGTGTGTTTATATGAGTGAGTATATACCATGCGTGTCTTTTTGCTTCTGGGACAACTCACTCAGGATGATCCTTTCCAGGTCCCACCTATTTTGAGACAAACATTTGGAGATAGGCATTAAGTAGCAAGAATAGTGCATTTGAGTTCACTTAACTCTAAAAGTTGACATGATTTCAAATTTTCTGGCCCTAAAAGTGGTCAAATTTTAAAAAATTGATTAATAATTAAGATTAAGTTTGCCCTAATGGGAACTTCCCAGAGACTGAACAGCTGAACGATTAGTAGCCTAACATTCCCTGAAAATAGCAAGCCAGAGATGACCACCAGTCCTGCAGACAGGCTTTCAGGACGGGAAGCAAGCTGGAGACTGAGAGAAACCTGCCTGGGACTGCAGTCAACCCTCACAAGGGGCTACTTGGATGAGCAGGCAAGGAGTGAGCCCAAGACAACAAAGAGACTGGTGCCATGGGACCCAGACAGGAAGCTAGCCTGAGATGACCACTAGTCCATAGGGAGCTACCCTAAGATGGCCACCAGTCATCTCGGTGCTGTGCAGGCCAAGGGGAGCAGACCATGTACATGAGGTGACCCCCGGCTGGGCACCATAATGCATGCAGGACATAACACTCCTGAGGCCATTCTTGAGAAGACCCCAGATACTCAAGGACCCCAAGCACCGCTAAGAGGAGCAAGTAAGTGATGGAGAAACAGAAGAGAAAGAGAAACAGAAAGATGGAGAACTGGAGGCTCGTTGGCAGTGATGAACAGCCTGATGTGAGTAGCTGGTGCTACCATTTGGGACAATGGTGGGGTCCTGGCCTGTGCTGCTACCTCAGGGAAGGGAGGCACCTCTGGGCCCATGGGGCCCTTCAACAGCAGTGGTCTCTTACTCCCTAAGGTTAGGCAGACATTCCTGGTCTGTGCTGCCTCCCAGAGACATGTTGATGTCTGGAAGCTGAGAAGAACTAGTCTCACCCCTCACCTGGGCATTATGGGAGAGTTGGCACTGTGGGCATAAGAGCAGTAGGGCCGTTCCTGCCCCTTGTCAACTGAAGCCCTGTACCTCACCTGGGCAATACAGTAGAGCTGGCCCTGATGGCAGGGGCACAGGTAAACCAGCCCTGCAAGTGTGAGCCTGGGAGAGCTGGCCCTGCCTCTTGTCTGCTGGGTGGTAGTGAATGAGGGAGAGATGCGCTCCTTCCCCCCTTTGTCCCTTGCCATCTGTGGCAGGCAGGAGAGCTGGCTGCAGGGTCATGAGAGTGGGAGACCTGGCCACGTCCCTCAGCAGCTGCAACACTCAGGATAACAAACCCTGCACCTCGTCTGGGCAGCAGGGGAGAGCTGGCCCTGATGGCCAGGGTTGCTGGTGAGCCAGTCCAGAGGGCCTTAGAGCAAGAGAGCCAGCAAGCTGGCAGCCTCAGATACCTCTCAGGCACAGATGCAGGGCTTTGGGTCAGCCCACCCCAACATCTCTCCTATCCATGAACTGCTTGCCGGAGTGCATAAAAGGGCCAATCATACAAATCCAAAACTTCATGACACAAAGCAACAAAAGGATATCTAAGAGAAATTCCAGTGAAATTCAGGGTTGATAGAGTAGTAGAAGCCAGACCAATGATTCATTGCAATAAACATTTGCAAGCAAAGAAATTTGAACAAAGCGATATACTGTGGGACACACTGTGACACACTACAGCTTCCACAATGAGGTTTTTTTTTTTTTCCGCTGTTGATGGAGGGGGGAGGTTTCAAGGGTGGAGGGCAGGTATGAGAGGAGGGAAGAGGAGTTAGATTGAGGTGCAGGATGTGAAATTCACAAAAAGCCAATAAAAAGTTTTTTTTTTTAAAAAAAAAAGAGTTCATTTAAGAAAAAAGAAATAGTCTCAGAGAGTTGAGACAGAACAAGATAGAAGATTTTGAGTTATCAACTTGAAAGGTTCAATGTTATTCTTATTGCTAATTAAGAGCCTGCATCGCAAAAGATAGAGTGTTATGATGAGGGCTCAAGAAATAGTCTTAGTGCTTTAGCACAAGGGAAATAAATATTTATCTTTAGTTACTGCCACAAGTTCATCCCAGTTTAGTGTCCTCATCCAGAGATGCAAACTGAACTATCGAAAACACCATCCTGTGAAATGTCACCGTGGAAGATAGGCAGGAAAAAGATATGCCTACACAAACTGCGGTAGCATGAATCTGCTTCCTCCCAAACTTATGTTGAACCCTAATCCTCAGTATAACACTGTCTTAGTTACTTGTCTATGGCTGTGAAGAGACACCACAACAAAGGCAACTTATGAAAGAAAGCATTTAATTGGGGACTTTCTTATAGGTTCAGAGAGTGAGTCCATTACCACCATAGCAGAAAGCATGGAAGCAGGCAAGCAGGCATGGTGCTGGAGAAGTAATATCCATAAGCATGAGGCAGCGGGGGAGAGAGAGAGTTAACTGGAAATGGCCTGGGCTTTTGAAATCTTAAAGCCCCACCCCCAGTGATGCACCTCCTCCAAAAAGGCCACACCTCCTAGTTCTTCCGAAACAGTGTACAAACTAGGGACCAACCATTCAAATATATGAACCGATTTAAATATATAAACCATTCTCACTCAAACTACCATAAATGCCTCTGTGAGTTACAGCCTTTGGAGATGGAAGTAGGCCATGATAGCTCCTTTCTCGTGATGAGATTAATGTCACTGAAGGCTTGAGTGGACGAATCTATTATCCTCTTTTGCTCTTCACTTTTTTTCGTATAAAGACTGGGTACTCATACCTTCTGCCACGTGAAGATGCAGCAAGAAGGTGTATGCAAATCTGCCAATTCCTTGATCTTGAATTTCTTAAACTTCACAGCTGTAAGAAATAAATTTGTTCTTTCTAAATGTTCTTTCACAACACTGTAGTATTTTATTATAACAGCATGTATAGTGTTAGGCTCTTTATTTCTATGCTACTACCTAGAAATGATAGTCATCCTATGTTTATTTTGTTGGTCAAATGAAGATATATTGCCATTTCTAATATCACAAATTTAGAGAAAAGCAATCCTGCCATTTGCCCATGTAACCACCCTGGCAGAAATGAAACTTTCTAAACTTAGGTTTAGATTCTAAACTTTAGATTCTAAAGAAACATTTATGTTTCTCAATCATCAGGCTACTGAAACAATAGACCCCAAAGAAATGGGAATTTTCCCAGGAATCTCATGCTGAGAGAAGGAAAAGTCACCAGCCAGAGGGGAAACTTGTCTCCTGGGAAGAGATTTCAAGCAATCCTAATTTGTCAGACCATCTTACAGAATGAGACTGAAACCCAAACAAGGATGGGTCAGTGGTGGGTGGGACCACATGTTAACCAGATTGCTTAGATGTGCATAGCCTTGGCTCTCTATTTAAACTTTGATCTCACTTCTGGATGCAAAGACAGAATTGAAGGGCTTACTGGATCTCCTTGCCCCTCCTCCCTCCCTGGACACACTGAATCACTCTTCTTTTCTGCTTTCTACTTTTAACTTGTCTCTTTAAGGAAGCTTATTGAGGATAGGTATCCAGACACATTTGGGACACAGGTTGTAACCACCTCCCCCTAAGTTTGATAACTAAGTGGCCACCAATAAGTGATAAAGACACATTTGGCATTGTGTCTGCCGTGTGTAGTGAGCTGATACAGGGTGTGGAGTACTGGGGTCTTTCGATCCAGGGACATTTTCCTCTTTCACTTCAGCAGTATCAGCTTCTCTTTACCTCCACTTGATGAAGCAGGAAAAAAAAGAACTTAGACTTTTCTTTCCTTTTTGTTTTTTTTTTGGGGGGGGCGGGGGGAGTAGAGGAGGTTGTTTGTTTGTTTGTTTGTTTGTTTGTTTGTTTGTTTGTTTTAGAGGACAGAGTTACTCTGTAGCCTTGGCTGTCCTGGAACTCACTCTGTAGACCAGGCTGGCCTCAAATTTACAAAGATCCACCTCCCAAGTGCTGGGATCAAAGGCATGCTGTACCACCACCCAGCTGGACTTTTCTTTGTATTGGAGAATTGTAAAATAGAGAGGCACAGCAACCATGACAGTGAAGTAGAGCACTCTCAAAGGCATTACCATAATTCAGACAGGGACTGTATGCAAGATATCAGTATCAGTTCAGGACCCCAAGTCCAAGCCCTTAGCACAAAAGGGAATCATTTGTTCCAGAGGGACAGAGAACAGGTAATAAGAAACAAAGACAGGAGACAGAGAATGAAGGGGAAGGGAACAAGGGAGAGGGGAAAGGGGTATTTGTCCTAGGGGGACAAAGGACTGCCTCTGGATAGAGAGGAGATAGATGCTGTCCATAGGCAAATGGTGGTTTATAAAGATAAAGGGGAAAACCTTGTAAAAGAATGAGGTGTTTAATTTTAATTGGGATTGTTAAGTATGAGAGCCAAAGGGCACTTTTTACTGCTGGACTTCAACACTTTGATAGCTGTACCTTGGTGATCAGCCTCAGAGGAGGAAGTGACCAAATAAGGGAATAGACCTTGGTGGCTAGCTTTAGGAATATAATCTAATGGATTTTAGCAAGGCAGAGGAAGTTGGGGGGAAGGGCAAGACCTTCGAAAGCCATGCCCACTATGCTTGAGCTGACCAGCATCTCTTCACTGCTGAGACAGAGAAGTAGGGCTCTGCCAATTCTGTAGAAGGCTTTATGGAAACATGGTTAGGTCTTCTTTGTCTTGAGTTTGCTTTTTCCCTGGTGTGAATCTTGTAGAGAGGCCTCTTGGCTCTTAAAGAGAGCATGGCTTGAGTGTCTTAAATGAACATGGCCATATCCCATAATAATATTAATTCAGAAGCTCTTCTGAGCAAATTTGCAATTCTGTTGAACTATTTGTAGCACCTGCCATGAGACTCTTTTGAGCCATTAAGGTTCTGTTGAGCCTTTTAAAATAGAGAGGGTGTTGAGATTGGCTATGGTTTACATAACCATGAATATATTGTCTTTAAACTACAGCTAACTAGACTCTAATAGTTGTAAGATGGTTTCTAAAACAATTATGAATAAGAACCCCTGACAAAATGACTGTGTCTACAGAAACTGATCAGAACTTCAATTCTGTAGAGAGGTTGGAATGATGCAGGTTCAAAGGCTAATTACTTTATCTTGGGCTAGCTTTAGCCCCCCAGAACAGCCATACCTTAACTACTACTGGCAGAATTAACATCCTGGCACTAATAGATAAAAACCTATGGCATCTAGTAACTTAGAAGACTTTAAGCTTCCACCAACCCAAAAGCTAAGAAGGTCATCTGATAGCATCTGGGGCCTACAGAAAAGATTCCCCCCTCCTGCTGTCCACTTCTCTGATGCACTCACCACAAGTGAATTTTAAATTTGTCTTGATTTATGACTCTCTTTGCTTGGTAAAACTGTAAAACTTCATGAAAACTGCTTCCACATTGGAATATGGAATTTGGGGTAACCTAAATCTGTGTTCTTAGGCCATAGTTACTCCAAAAGCAAAATTGAGCTAAAAAGAAATTTAGAATATGTTGTTTTTTTATGAAAATAAAATAATCCACCTAACTAAAACCTATCTTTCTCTGGCAGAAAAGGTGAAAAATCAGAGAAAATTTTGACAGAATAGGATACCCCCAACTCTCATGAGAAGAGAGAGTAAAAGGAAGCTATTTAAGGGGCAATGCAAAGACAGAGAGAGAGAATACTGGAATAGTTTTACAGAGACAGGCTGAAGAGAGAACAAGCTAGACATAGGTGATGACAGAATGACCCAGAAATTGAAAAGAGATCAGAAGATTAGAAAAAAATGCTAGAGTTAGTTTGAGGCCAAGCAGAGCAACTCAGAAACCAAGAGAAAAAGCCAGATTTAATAAGTTAGCTTGGAGAAGAGAATTGAGGCAGAACAGCTGAACAGAAAGTGCTTAATTGTGAATCTAGGGTACCTAATGAAATTGAGGATCAAGATAGATAGCTCACTGATAATGGGTAAGAAGCCTAGCTCACTGGAGTGGAGCCTAGCTCACTGCCATGGAGCTGGGCACGGACTGAAAGTGCCTAAATGTCCAGTTTATATGTGGGTTCATAAGATCTAATTGTGCCTTGATAAACAGGAAGGGGAACTAAGATTAGCTGAAAGACACTGGGTGATGAGGACAAAAACTACTGAATTAGAGCAACCTATGCACTTTAGAGATGTTTTAACATCAGAATGGAGCTCAGGGAATATGTTACATTAGGGAAGAGATTTTGCCTACATTTCCATAGGTGCTGAAAGTCTATAGATTGCATCAAAATTGATAAAGATCTGATCCAAATAAGAGAAGCTTCCAAATGAAAGGCACAACTCAAAGAAGAGATACAGAAAGACGTCAATGCAGACAACATAGAAAGCATATCTCCCTGCGTGGAGACAGCTTAACAAACCAGCTGAAGAGGGACAGACAGTTTATCAGACTGCAGACTGGAAAACCTTGATGCTGAAATGGACTGTTGCTGAAGGACAGATGACCAGGACTGCAATTATAGAATATCATTGCATCAGTGGCAGAGTGGATCATCATAAGGACATTTGAACTGTTAAGTTTGTGGGATTCATACTTGTTTCTATTGTAAGAGTTAAACTGTGTTCAATTTTTTATCTTAAACAGAAAGAGAGAAGTTATAGAGGAATCTTAATTCAGAACATGGATGCTCTGGCAAGAGATCGCTTCCAAAGACATGCTAGGTCTGTGTGATTCAGCTGGACTACAAACACAGCTTTAATCCAGGAAACAAACAAAGGCAAGCAGATCTGAGTTCAAGGCCAGTCTGATACAGAGTGAGTTTCTTAGAGACCTAAGAAAAGCTTAGGCCAGGCATGGTAGTATACACCTTTAATCCCAAACAATGGAGGTAAAGTTAGTTTGTAAAAGGAAGCACTCATGTTTGAAAGTGATGTCTAATTAAGTGGCAGAAAAAGTGACAAATCAGAGAAGATTTGACAGAATAGGATACACCCAACTCTCATGAAGAGAAGAAAGGAAACTACTTAAGAGGCAATGAAAAGAAAGAGAGAGAGAAAGAGTCAGAAAATTAGAAAAGATTGCTGGAGTTACTTTGAGGCCACGTAGAGCAATTCAGAGACTGAGAGAAAGGCCAGATTGATATTAAGTGAGTTGGGAGAGGAGTTTGAGCCAGAACAGCTGAGTTGAACCAACAAGCCCAGAACTCAGTAACAACAAGAAAAGGTGAGCTTATTAAGCAGTAAATCTCAGAGGTTGAAAACATTCTAGGCCTGGTTGGTTGGTATGGAGACTAAGAGCTTCCAGGACTAGGCCTAGGTTAGCAGACAGAGACAGTAAGCCTCCGAAACAAAAACTGAAACAGGTGAATGAAAATTCCTTTTACAAAAAAAGAAAGGAGATAGCAAGCCATTAAAAAGGGTTTTCGTCTGCTCTTAAATGTACTGACTCACAATGTGACATCAGAGGACAGTACAGAGGTCCGACGGACATGTTACAGTTCCTAATTACTAAATTGTGGATTGTTGTATGATTAAATTAAATGGTTTTATGATATTTTCCTATCAAATATGGCCTGGGGAATTCCAAAACATGCAGTCTGTGCTGCTGCTGTCTGTTTGGTATTGGTAGAAAGTGTCTTGTGAATATATTCATTAGATTGCAGTCCCAGGTTTGGAACCTGACTTTGGAAAAGCAAGATTCCTTGTGCTGCCTGGGAACATCTCTTGTGTGACAAACAGAAGCCCTAAGATGCTTGCCTTGCCTTTTGTCTTCAAATGAATAAAATATGTAGTGGAAAAGGATTGAAAAAAAATTCCTTTTACATCTCTCTTTTTTTTCACTCATGTTTTCTGCTCGTTTTATAAGAAAGTAGTCTAATGAAAATGATGGTTAACCTATTCTGATGAATAGAGGAGAGGGGATGTGGGAAGGAGAATGGGACTGGGAGGAGAGGAGAGAGGGGCCTATGACTGAGATGTAAATTGGATTAATTAATAAAAAATGAAAATGGTGGTTAAAAATGGGTGATAATTCCCATTTATAACATCTTTGCTGTATTTTTTAAATGCTGAAAAGTTGCTTATTTTATAAAGAGAAAAATACCCTATAACGAAACTTTAAAACACAAATATAGAATATTCATGAATTTGGATTCTGGAGGTTAGAAACAAAATCCTCTCAGAAGCTTGAGGAGTAGATATGAGGCTGTATAATCCAGGCTCTGTATACACAGCAGCAAATGCTGAATTGACAGTAATCTCAACCCATCACCCTGCCCTACCCACATGGGACTATTCACCACAGATTAAAGTTTTTGCCAACAGTAGTAAGATAACAAGAGGAAATAAAGACTAACTTTATGCATTGCCAGAGTTAATTTTGATGTGCAGGGTTTTTTTTTTCACTATCCAGTTCTCTAGTCCAGTAAATATCACTTTACAGGAGTTGCTTAAAGATTTTAAGACAAAATAAATTATTAGAAAAATATGAATGTACTTTTCTAAATGAGATTGGTAACAGAGAAGGGAAATTATATTTAGCAATGCAAAAAGGAAAGACTACTTTCTATGAACTTATTTATAAGACTAGATAATTATAATTAAGATTTACTGAACACAATCACAAGTGGCTGTTGTTTTTATAACTGGAAAACTGGGTGGCAGAAAGATGTTTAGTCAATGAATTATGCTTAAAATTTTCATTCTAAAAAATTTTTCAGATATACTAGAATAAGTTACAATCCAATGAGTTCCATAAGTAAAGATTGTACCAGACTTCTAGAACTCAGAAAAGTTAAACATCAGAATAATGTTCTTAATGTCCTCCAATTTTACCTTTTATAGTTTAAGTCAATATGAATGTTTTCTTTCAAAAGTGTGCTGTGTATAAGTATGTTAAATTGAGCTTTCTCTATTACCCACAAAATTCAATGCTATATTATTTATCTGGCTCTTACACAGCCAGATCTCCAGTTTGGTTGCACGGATCTAGTATACAAGTAAACCTGTCTTCTTAGAAGTGAGAACAACACATAATAGACATTTCCTATTAGGGGAAAAACTACCTAAAATCTTAGCCGAATGATCTAAAATTACATCCACGTTTCATGGAATGAAAACCACAGGATTTCATGAATTCTTTCTTTATGAAGGACAACGTATTGTACCTAAATGTGTTCTTTGTTTGTGTAATACATAAAAACAATCCCAAACAGGTTGTTTGCCAAGCCAAGGCAAGACAAGATCCTACTGTGCAAACCTGAATGCCATGCAGACGACTCCACAAGACTATTTATTGCACCTTGGCATTACAGGAAATGAGGGCAACTAATTGTGCGTTATAATTACTGTGCGTTCCACATCAAGAATGTCCATTAAACTCAGCACTACGTCAATCTAACTCTCTAACTTGCTGAGTGTTCTGAGTGTGGAAGCAATGGGTCAGTCCCACTTTGAAGAAAGCAAGGTGCCTGCACGCATTATAAAATAGGTCTTTAACACAATCCCTCCAAAGTAGTTTCTCTCCATTCTGTGGAGGGATAAGCTAGAGGCAAGAAATACTGAACACTGTATCCAAAGTGATTTAAATAATAACTGAATGGGTTTTGATCCCCAGTACACCTGAATTCAGAGCCTACATTACTTATACTCTGTAATGTGTCTTTGGGTGGCTTGTGTTCAAGGTATCTCTCCTGTTATAAAAGAAGAATGAGGAAAACAGTAAATATGGAAAAACAGAACACATTCCTTACAAAAAAGAATCTGGTGTGCTATCATATGAAGATATAAGTAAGCAGAAAAGAGGCTGAATTCTTGGCTCTCTTTCTTCTAATAAAGAGGATTGGGGATGATTAGTTACATGAAAACACTTCATTGTTTCTTTCCAGTCTTGCTCTATAAGCCTCAGCTGGTCTTGGACTTCCAATCTACCAGCCCCAGCTTTCCAAGTATATATTGTTTGGCTTTTTTGTATGCTCCTCTTTCACTTTCTTCCCAGGAAACAATTTTTCTTGTTAACAATTTAGTAGATATTTTTATATTTCCCTTATTCATATTATTAGAGGGAACTTAAAGAACCAGGAATATGTTTACCATTATTCATTTACCAACATGGGATGGTGTGTCCTTCTTTTACAAATACTGCATCATATGGTGCCGCCTTTTCCCCATCCTATTTTTCTCACTCGATATTATCAAGGGCCAAAACTTCCAAGATAACGAATACATCCTTTAAATGTATCGATTTTATGGTTTGTACAACATTTTATGGTGTAGTAATAATTATCCAAGTAGGCAATGCAGTTTTCTTTGCAAATGTTTTTGTTTCTTTGAAAGAGATTTCTATTTCAATGAAAGAGACCATCAGGAAATACACATGGTATTACATTTAATATGTATTTCATAATGTTACGCAAGATGTATGAAACTTCATGTTCTCAACTTTAGGTCACCAAGACGCTCCCATTTCTGTGCTCCTGGAATCAAGAGTTCTTTTCATTATTACCATGTAGGTGACAACAAAATTCTATGTCACTGCTTAGTTCTTGATAGTAGGAATTTGGGGCCAAGTAATAAGTGTTGGGGCCACATTGTTCATTCTCTATCAAATTGTTCTTATTATAAGTATGTTATAACCATGTCTATATTATTATGGAAAAAATAAATTTGTTCAACAAAATGTGTTTTTTTTCCTAACAAAATTTTATTATGTATTTGCTCAGTGGCAAAAGATATGTGGCAGAAGCTTTAGTTCAGTAAAATAAGTCTACCTTATGTACACTTCTGTATCATCTACCTTGATTAAAAACTTTCTCCTAAAAAAAAAACTTTCTCCTATGTTGTACATATTTTTATAAAGATAGTTTTAAGAATTTTGTGCTCATTTTTGTAACTTGACTCTGTCTCAGAAATATAAAAATTTTGTTACTTGACTGTTTATCTCAAAAACATAAAAAAAATGTATAGGACAGAGAATTTTTGTTCTTCTAGACAGATGGTAATTTATCAGCATCGTTTTTTAAATCAACTCCCTCTTGCCAAATTCAAATATTAACTTTTTATGCATACAGTTCATAAACATAATGGTGATACAATGTGTGAAAATGTTTTCTCGAAAATATAATACCCTAGAAACTGAGAAAACCTTAAAGACAAGAAAAACACTCTCATCTTTCTGCCATCCCCCTCTCTGAATCAGGCTGAAAGGACAAGGGAGACCATTCTCTGAATTTCTTCTGTTAAGATCTTCATGAAGGGAGAGATAGAAAGACCTGGAGGGGACAGGAGCTCCTCAAGGAGACGAACAGAGCCAAAAAATCTGGAGCCAGGGGACACTGCAGAGACGATACTCCAGACAAGGACCATGTATGAAAAGGACCTAGAACCCTTGCTCAGATGTAGCCCATAGGCAGCTCAGTCTCCAAGTGGATAGATACCCTAGTAAGGTGAGCAGGGGATGTCTCGAATGTGAACTCAGTGGCCTGCTCTTTGATCACCTCCCAATGAGGGGGGCAGCCTTGCCAGGCCACAGAGGAAGACAAAGCAGCCAGTCCTGATAATACCTGACAGGCTAGGGTCAGATGGAAGGGGAGGAAGACCTCCCCTATCAGTGGACTAGGGAATGGGGCAGAGGGGCAGAAGATGGAGAAAGAATGGGATTGGAAGGAGAGGAGGGAAGGGGCCACAGCCAGAATATAAATTGAATAGATTGTAATAAATGATAAATTTTTAAAAAGATCTTCATGTGACAAGTCTCCTTTCCTATATTCAAAAAAAATAATGAATGCCACCCAGAAATACAGAAAACAATCCAATGAGATCCTTCAAAGTAGTTCTCTGAAACACATCCTATTCCCCTTTGTTCAAAGGTTCTTCATAAAACCTAAGCAAAATTAATGAAAAAAGAGAACATGAATTTGAAAAATCAAGATCTTTTTATTTATTTTTATTAATTACAGTTTATTCACTTTGTATCCCCACTGTAGCCCCCTCCTTCATTCCCTTCCAATCCCACTCTCCCTCCTTCATCTCCTCCCATGCTCCTCTCCAAGTCCACTGATAGGGAAAGGTCCTCTTTGCCTTCCCTCTAACCCCAGCCTATCAGATCTCATCAGGACTGGCTGCATTGTCTTCCTCTGCAGCCTGGTAAGGCTGCTCCCTCCTCAGGGGGAGGTGATCAAAGAGCCAGCCACTGAATTCATGTCAGAGATGGTTCCTGTTCCCATTACTAGGGAACCCACTTGGAGACTGAGCTGCCATGGGCTACATATGTGCAGGGGTTCTAGGTTATATCCATGCATGGTCCTTGGTTGGAGTATCAGTCTCAGAAAAGACCCCTGGGCCCACTACAGCCCTAAGTATTTTTTTTAATTTTATTTTTTTTCTTATCAGTTACATTTTATTAACTCTGTATCCCAGCCATGTCCCGATCCCTCATTCCCTCCCAGTCCCTCCCTCCCTCCCTCATCTCCACCGTGCCCTTTTCCAAGTCCATTGATGGGGAGGACCTCCTCCCCATTCATCTGATCCTGTTTTATCAGGTATCTTCAGAACTGGCTGCAAAGCCCTCCTCTGTGGCCTAACAGGACTGCTCCTCCCTTGGGGGGTGGGGAGGTGGGGTAAGATGATCAATCCTTGTTTAGAAAGACAGATGGGATGTGCATTGAACGTATGACAGGAGACTACTGAGCACATCTGAAAGACTCTAACTAGCAGTGTTTTCAAAGCAAAGACTCATGACCAAATCTTTGGCAGAGTACAGGGAATCATAAGAAAGAAGGGGATTTAGTCTGATGGGGAAAGGATAGGAGCTCTACAAGGACCAAATATATCTGGGCACAGGGTCTTTTCTGAGACTGACATTCAATCAAGGACCATGTATGGATATAACCTAGAACCTCCGCTCAGATGTAGCCTGTGGTAGCTCAGTAACCAATTGGTTTCCCAAAGTGAGGGGAACAAGGACTATTTCTAACAGGAGCCCTAAGTATTTTTAAGCAGATGATCTTCTCATAGTAACAGGAGACAGGAGGTTCTCAGGAATGCTAGCATAGGCTTGTTTCATCTAGTTGTTCTACAAGTTTTACCGAGGACACATTATAACAAAAATGATTGTTTCATAATGGAATGCATTTCTTTAAGTAATTTTGTTAGAGAAATGGGATTGGAGAGTCTGTTATTATAACAGTATGATATATTCCTAACTAAACTTTGACACTTTCAATGGAAAGTGAAGCTTTTATTAAAACACACACACACACACTCCATCATCAACATCATCATCATCATTCACCCTCACCATGTGCTTGTTCTGACATTTGAAGTATACTTCTGAAGGTACCAGTTCTTCACACATGGAAATTTTCTCATAATAGAATTTAAGTGTGCCAACCCAAAGAGAAGACAGAAAATCACACAAACGTGCATTGTCAGTTGTTTAATATTTGTTATTGAAAAATATACACTACATCTAAGTTAAATGCTGTGTGTATGGTACATATGATACATACCAATTTACTACTGCAAATAGTTCAACATTATATTGTAAGTGGTCTAGATCCAGCCAGTGTAACAAGCCTATCTCACTGCTATAAAATTGTATTTAATGTTTTTATAGAGGAGATGAGCATCAGTGTGGATATGAGCCTGGTCCCTGAATGTCAGTATCCCAGGATGTAAGCCTAGTCCCTTAATTACCACCTATGAGACTTTATCTTCTACTATCTGCCTCACTGTACCTGCATTTTCTCATTTGCAGAATTGGAAGCTACCTACTTACCAGGTTATTCTGAGGATTAAATTAAATAAGAATGTGGAAAGCTTTGCCATTTTAATTAAAAAGAAACAAAACCCTGTTTAACCTACCAAGAGACTACAGATTATTTTAAATAGAAACACTTTGCATTTGCTTAAAATAAATTAAAGAGCAGCATACTTTGGCTCTTATGCATTCATTAAAGCAGGTGAGATGAACAATACTAAACAGTTCTTTGATAAGGAATAATACAATCTTTATTTTCAAAGATGGACTGTTTAGCATAAACTATCTGTGATTAAACGTACTGGTTTCTTGCTCGAAAAGCACTAAGCTCAGAACAGGCTGGAATTTTACTATATGTTGGAACCTCTGCATCTTCACCTGCATTTCTTCCAGAGATATAGAGGAAGGAAGCAGGGAAGGACAAAAAAAAAAAAAAAAAAGTAATGAGGTTCAAAAAGAAAATAACAGATGAGAAGCATACCAGAAGTAAACACAGAGTATCAGGAAAGCCTGTAAGCCAAGCAAAATACAAAATTAATTAATTTCATTATGAATTCTTAGTGGTTGAGGCAGTACACACAGAAACTATGCAGGCTTAGGCCAGCCATAAATCCAACATGGAGAGAGGATGAGGGTAACAAGCCCCGCATCTAGCTAAATGGCTATTGGCTGTTGATAGCTTCAGGGAAAGAGAAAGTTTTGCAGTGTTGTTGTCACTGTTGTTGTTGTTTGGTTTTTGTTTTTGTTTTTTCCTTTAAAGATGCAGCCCCTGGTGTTGCTTCATTGACGGCCACACATCCAAGAATTTATGGGCAGCACAAAGGGTACTTGATGGAATTTTAGGGGTTAGGGTAGGGGGCTGGCAGGATTTGGCTCAGCAGTCGAGTACTTATTAAGCATTATAAGGCATGGAGTTTAAGTCCTAATACTGTAAAAGATGAAAAAAGAAAGAAAGTGGGATAAAAAAAAAAAGGACACAAGGTTGGGTGTGTAGACAAATGGGGATGGATCTTGAGTTGGGGGAGGAAATGAACACAATCAAAATGCATTGCATGAAATTCTCAAGAATTTCATTCTTTTCTATTTTAAAAATTTCATTATTTTAAATTTCATTCAATTTTAAAAAATGAGAAGGAAAACTGATAGCACACACTCACCTGTCAGGAGAGTGCAGAAAACTTAAATTTAAAAAGAAAAATAATGTTGTTCTACTTAACTTTCAGAAGCAAACTAAGTGTACTCTTAGAGTACAGCGCATTTTATCCCTCAGTAATGTTTGGAAATACGATGAGCGGTTGGTTCCGTTTCTGGTTTTCAAAATCAGCAGCCTAACTGTAAGATACTCTTGCCTTATAGGGACATCTGCTGGCAGGTAACAAAAAGGTCTGGGAGAATAGGCTACAGGCCTCTCAGCCTGGGCTGAATTCTAGAGCCCCACACATATCTGCTTCACACTGTCCAGTGCCGTCAAAATTCTAAATATTATATCATTTTGAAGTCCTGGCTTTCTCAGATCAGTGATAATTAGTTGCGGCTAATTATTAGCTTTCACTTTAAAAGGAAACACTTAATAAAAGTAAAGACACGAGTACCACTTTTCTCTGCTAACATTAGCCATCACAAAAAGGATAAAATAATTTATTCTCTTTTCTTGTTTGATTGAACAAGATGCATCTTCGTGTTCTATTTTGGAAAAAACAGTGCAGGGTTAAGTCAGATAGTATTATCTTAGACTTAAATTTTACCCACAATGCAACAAGCAGCTTGTTCCTGCTAGCTCTTTAAGCACTTCATTAATTTGTTGGTTAATATGATGAAAAATAATCATCATTTGCCTTTGTCTCCTATTATTTATATAGGTAACTTTTAAAGATAATAGAAGGCTTCTGTCAGCTCAGGCATTTCCTGCTAAAAGAGATGATGCAATCATTAACTACTTAAAACTAAATAACAGCATTGTGCGTCTTCACAGGTTAACACGCATCTTGTTAAGAATTGAAAGCTCAAGAAAGAGTGATAAAGCTGGTAGCCGCAAGATGCCAAGAAGGAAGATAAACTCTTGAAGGGTTGGTACTGTGACGTGTCACCTTTCTTTTCCTTAATTGTTACACCACCACACAAAGACCATGCACACTTATGTTGGCATTCTAAACAAGTTGAACGCATTTGTGCTGATCTTGTCAAATTCTCAAGTCATAGAGTATATTGACTTACCAAGTTTCAGCACGCTAAAGTCATCAATCCGGCTATTTTCTTACCAATAAGGTAGAAAAACATATATCGTGATTATCAGGTGTGAAAAGAATAAAGAAAATCAAGTCAGTGAAAGGAAAATCAGTGTTTTCCAAATGCAATCTAGTCGTTAAAAACTCAAAAGCGAACACGAGTAGTTATACTTTCTATATTGTCTCTGAAGAGCTTCACCGATTAAATGGAAACTATTATAAAGGTAGATATAAAATTAAATCTACTTTGTGATTTCTTATGTAACAACTCAAAATTTTATACATGGCTACATTCTATCTTATTGTTCCTAAATTGCTTAGCATGCACTTCACCAAAATTCCTTCGTAAACCAAAGAAAGCAAAATTTAGCAAACTAAAATTTAAAGTCTCCGTTAGCAGACACAGAAGACAATGAAACAATAATTTCATGTTTTTATTTCTATGATGGTCTGTTAACAGCCATATTATACAGCTGCAAGAGGAATTAAGTCATCAGACATGAACATAATGTACAGGACGTCCACATTAATCTTTTTATTTATTACAGTTTGAGAACATTTTATCCTTAAGTGTATTATTATGATATTTTAGTCAAAAAATTTTTTAACTGGGCCGGATTGTTGCTAAATAAATTAAGAATGACAGTGGGATATTCAGGGGGTTGTTTATAAAACACTGAGAACCAATTACAATATAATAAGAGCTGTGCAGAATTTCAGATCTACTCTTTCAGAAATTTGAAAATAGAATGATAAAATTTATTTTAAAGGGATTTTGCATTTTACCTTAAAGAGATAAATAAATCATTGCTTACCATAGACTATTTGAGATGTAAAAAAAATAAAATAAAATGTTACTATCAGATGGTATAACATAATCTATACGTCAAAGACTGGTATTGCAAAGTATACATACACAGAGAGAAAATGTAAGAAAAGTTTAAATCATTTACTTTTCTAGTTTAACACAAATCCTTTTAACTAATTATCATGAGATGTTGCGTAGAAATTAACCAGTCATGTTGTGTTCCTATCTCCAGATTTACAATTAGTAACACTATCAATGTGGTTCCTGTACTTAGCATTACTAATTATACTGCTATGAACGAATGGTGATAAAAATAGCAATAGCCATCAACTACCAATTAATGCTTAATGAGCGCATATAAACCTTGGCATTGTAATGCATTTCAACATTGTTGTTGCTTGTGTTCCTTTTGCAATTGTGCAAAAATGGGTATAACCAGCCATCACTATGATTGAAGGCAGAATGATCAGGTAGTGAAAAGAAAATCAGAAAAATAATGGTTCTTTGAATATAGACAGAGAGGTGTGTGTGACACAGGCATGCGACTGTGTCAAGTCAAGTACAAAAATCTAAATGTACATGCTAGAAAACCAACTCAGTTGTCCTAAGCTCCTTCTGAACAAGTTCAACAGGAAAGACTGATTTTAATTCAAGAGCAGGCTCTGTAAGTGGGCAACAGACTGTGACAAACTATTCTATCTAGTCCCTTCCAAGGGCTCATAGAGCGTCATTTAAATTATTTATAGCTCTCTACTTCTTCAATTAAGATTGAGTATAAGTTCTTAAATAGCACAACTTTTGGAAGCATTAGCTTTTTCTGTCATAACCTTGTGCACAAGTTAAAAATAAATATAGTTGTATACCCTTTTCCTGTTAATTTATCATTTTTATAGATCAAACTATACTAGAGAAGACTAAAAAGGCAAGAACAAGACCCACAGGGTTTAATCACACTATTTAAAAATATACCCTTTATTTAAGGATAAAAAAATTAAAGCATCTGTCCTAAAACAAGGATATGCATGATAGCCCAAAGTTGTTCTCAGCAAAGGGTCAAAGAGATACAGTGTGAGTTCCAACTTTCTCTCCCTCTCTGGAGTTCTCCTGAATCACTTTCTTAAAAGATCAGGATCTTCCTACAAGTTTGACCATTTCACTAGATTTGCTGAATTATGTTTCAGGCATATGACAGGAGAAAATAATAGTGGGGCATATTTCCTCTTGAACTTGGGTCATCAGTGTGAGGGTAGGAGGCTGAACTCACCTCAAGGGCTTCTTTTTTAATTTTTATTTTTCTTTATTAATTACAGTTTATTCACTTTGTATCCCAGCTGTAGCCCCCTCCTTCATCTCCTCCCAATCCCCTCTCCAAGTCCACTGATAGGGGAGGGTCTCCTCCCCTTCCCTAGCTTATCAGGTCTTGTCATGACTGACTGCAATGTCTTCTTCTGTGGCCTGGCAAGGCTGAACCCCGCTCAGGGGAAAGAGGTCAAAGAGCCAGCCACTGAGTTCATGTCAGAGACAGCCCCTGTTCCCCCTTACTAAAGAACCCACTTGGAGACTGAGCTGCCATAGACTACATATGTGTAGGGGTTCTAGGTTATAGCCATGAATGGTCCTTGGTTGGAGTATCAATCTCAGAAAAGACCTCTGTGCCCAGATATTTTGGTTCTGTTGCTCTCCTTGTGGAGCTCCTGTCCCCTGCAAGTCTTACTATCTCCCCCTTCTTTCATAAGATTCCCTTCACTCTGCCCAAAGTTTGGTTATGAGCCTCAGCATCTGCTTTGATACACTGCTGGGTAGTCTTTCAGAGGCCCTCTGTGGTAGGCTCCTGTCCTGTTTCCTGTTTTCTCCTTCTTCCAATGTCCATCCTGTTTGTCTTTCTAAGGGAAGATTGATCATCTTACCTAGGGTCCTCCTTCTTACTTAGCTTTTTTGGGTGTACAGATTTTAGTATGTTTATCCTATATTTAATATGCCTAATATCCACTTATAAGTGAGTATATACTGTGTGTGTCTTTCTGCTTTTGTGATACCTCACTCAGGATAATCTTTTCTAGATCCCACCATTTGCCTGAAAATTTCATGATTTCCTTATTTTTAATTGCTGAGTAGTATTCCATTGTGTAAATGTACCACAATTTCTATAACCATTCTTCAGTTGAGGGACATTTGGGTTGTTTCCAGGTTCTAGCTATTATGAATAACGCTGCTATGAACATGAAAGAGCAAATGTCCTTGTTGTGTACATGAGCATATTTTGGATATATGTCTAGGAGTGGTATAGCTGGATCTTGAGGAAGCGCTATTCCTCATTGTCTGAGAAAGCACCAGATTGATTTCCAAAGAGGCTGTACAAGTTTACATTCCCATCAGCAATGGAGGAGGGTTCCCTTTCTCCACATCCTCTCCAGCATGTATTGTCACTTGAGTTTTTGATCTTAGCCATTCTGATGGATGTGAGGTAGAATCTCAGGGTCGTTTTGATTTGCATCTCTCTGATGACTAAGGATGTTGAGCATCTCTTTAGGTATTTCTCTGCCATTCTATATTCCTCTACAGAGAATTCTCTATTTAGCTCTGTACTCCATTTTTTAATTGGATTACTTGACTTGTTGCTTTTTAACTTCTTTAGTTCTTTATATATTCCGGACATTAGCCCTCTGTCAGATATAGGGTTGGTGAAGATCCTTTCCCAGTCTGATGCTGTCATTTCATTCTGACGACAGTGACCTTTACTTTACAGAAGTTTTCAGTTTCAGGAGGTTCCATTTATTGATTGTTGATCTTAGAGCCTGTGCTGGTGGTGTTCTGTTCAGGAAGTTGTCTCCTGTACCAATGAGTTCTAGGCTCTTCCCCACTTTTTCTTCTAACAGATTTAGTGTGTCTGGTTTTATGTTGAGGTCTTTGATCTACTTGGACTTTACTTTTGTGCAGGGTGATAAATATGGATCTATTTGCATTTTCTACATGTAGACATCCAGTTAGACCAGCACCAATAGTTGAAGATGCTGTCTTTTTCCACCGTATGGTTTTGGCTTCTTTGTAAAAAATCAAGTATCTGTAGGTGTAGGTTTATTTCTGGATCTTCCATTCTATTCCATTGATCCCCCATTCTGTTTCTATGCCAGTACCATGGCTTCTTTATTTATAGGTGTGGTGGTTGATGCTCTGCTAGCTGTCATTCAGAACTTAGTCTATGTGCACCAAAGCACCATAAGGGAACCACAAGCTCTATGGCTACTTCTTCACAACAGACAGGTGTAGATTTCTTTTGTTGCACCTCAGGACTACAAAGGTGAATGTTTAAAGCCACAAAACCAGAAGCAAAAGCTTTTTTTTTAATTCCTAGAACCTGATGCAATAATAATTTGTAGTATGTTCCACTGGAAAAACAGCATCAACACTCAAATGCAAGCAGGGACAGGATGTGGACAACATACCTCAATTAATGGAATACAAAAGTATTTGGTGCTACATTTTAAAACTGTGGCATTTGCCAGTAAAGTGGCTTTCAGTGTTTGGCTTCTAGCTTTAACTCATACTCAACTTCTCAAGATATTGAGTGTAAGATCACCTGTTCTCTTTGGAAGTTTAGACTTAGAGTCCACACAGGGAGCCCCTGTCCTTTTCCCAGAGAAGTTACTGCTTACAAAAGAGTGAAAGTCTAATTGGTGATTCACAGATAACCAAGACCATTGAAAACTAAAACTTACATAAATTGTTTTCTAGAGAAAGAGCTGAAAAGTTCAAGAATCAATTCATTATGAAGTAGGAAACTTTAAATAAGTCTCAACTAGATTTTTTTTAAAATCCATTCTGTAACAATGATTGTTGAAAGGATCTGAAAAGTATTGATGATCTTTACATTCTATTACATAACCCAATAAATTGGTTCCATCATAAATGATGCTAAAAATAAAAATACAAAACAGAAATGTTTCTTTTTCCTATCTACAGCTAAAGAGTAAAAGCTTTATTTGTATTTTTCAAAACTTTATGGTATTGAGTTTCTATCATTGAGAACAAAGACATTATAGTTTAAAAAACAATAACATATGTAGTCATTCCATTATTGTAAGCTATACCTAAATTACTGCAAAAATTGACTTCAACCAAAAGGTGTAAAATAACTAAATTGATTATCTTTTTATTTAAAAATGACTTAATTTATTTTTGGTTTCATTATTTAAGAACTAATGCAGTTCAGTGTCCAAGTGGGTTCCATAGTAATGGGAACAGGGACTGTCTCTGACATGAACTGATTGGCCTGCTCTTTGATCACCTCCCCCTCTGGGGGGGTGAGGGGGGTTACAACCTTACCAGGCCACAGAGGAAGACAATGCAGCCAGTCCTGATGAGAACTGATAGACTAGGATCAGAAGGAAGGAAAGGAAGACCTCCCCTATCAATGGACTTGGGGAGGGGCATGAGTGGAGAAGGGGGAAGGAGGGTGGGATCGGGAGAAGTGGGAGGGAGCTACAGGTGGGATACAAAGTGAATAAACTGTAATTAATAAAAAATTAAAAAAAAAACTAAACCTAGTGTGAGTTAAGTAATTAATATTCTAATCAAAGAGCATTTTTTAGGCAGATACAAGGAATGAACATTGAATGTCTGTCAGTTCTTACACAGGGAATTTAAAACAAGTTTTTTAGTTACTTTCACCAATTAACACCTTTACATAGGAACTGTTACTTATTATCTTGAGAAAATTGGGGTTTTCTGAGGGTGACATGTGTATCTTCATTGACTTTCAGGATTTAAACCAATAAACTGGGTTCCTCTCTTCGTTATCTACACTTTTTTTTTTTTTGCATATTCACCTCTTGTCAGTTGGCTAATGAGCTGTCCTGCTCAGGCCCAAAGCAACAATTCTTAGACCAGGCTGTGGACACTTATGGTCCCTCTAGTGTTTCTCTTTTTTCTTTAGTTTCCTTAAACTTAAATTCTGAAGCATTCAATTTTTATTCAAACAGTGTACTTTTATGTATTGACAAATACAATGAAATCTAATGAATGTGTGCATCGATACAAAATAGAACACTCAACCTTGGGAATGAGAAGGTGCTATACAAGCAAACAAATCAAAACTTCGGAGAAACTTTTATGAAAGCAAGTATTAGAATCTATGAAAACAAATGGAAAAGCTATAAAAGTTTGTTAATGATCCAGACTGTGTTTCTTCATATTTTATAACTAAAAAGATAGATTATACATACTTATATACATAGATGCATATATAGATAATATTCGGCTAGAAGGTAGGTGATAGATAATAGAAGATAGATAGATAAACACTGATTTAAAAATGTGTAAAAGTTGCTGGCTGAGGCACACCTTTAATCCCAGAACTCTGGAGGCAGAGGCAGGCAGATCTCTGTGACTTCAAGGTGAGCCTGGTCTACAGAGTGAGTTCCAGGAAAGCTAGGGTTACACAGACACCCAGTCTAGAAGAAAAAAAGAATTATGTAAAATTTGATAGAATTGTATTAAAAGCCATATAGGTAAATAAAAATATAGACTAATAAAAAAGTTTTAAACGAAGTGGTATCTTAAGGAGATAAAATTAGAATCATCTTAGCAAATAACAAACCATGATGATAGTGACATAAAATAATACTGAAGAGCACCTAGAGAGCCGACAAGATTGCTCAAGAGGCAAAGGTGCCTGCTGCCAAGCTTAATGACTTGATTTCATTTCCCCCAAAACACAAGGTGGAAGGAAAAGACAGACACCCCCGAGTCATTCCCTGACCTCCACATTCATGGCACAGCAGGTGTGCACATGTTCACAATACATAAAAATTTAAAGAATAAAAGACATGAAAAAAATAAAACACTGTGATCAGGTGAGAAAAAATAAATTTTCCAACAGAAATAAATATTTATGAAAACAGGAAAAAAAAACACATTTTAGTTCCTAAGTGTTATAATTAAAAACAATTTTGTCTTGAGGCCATTCAAATGCTTTAAGTTCTGTTTTGGGAGAAATTTTGTCATTTGAAAAAATTTAGGAAACATTTGATCTTAAACTAAAAATCTTCTTAGAGTATGTAATGAGACCCAATAAAATAGAACCCAAATCATGATAATAGGAAAGACAAATATGTGACTAAGAGAATTAATATACATACCATAGCAAATACTATATGTATCTATATATAAAGTTGCTACGTTTATGATAAAATGTTAAGTTTACAATAAAATCTGTAAGTTACAGATAAAATTGGTAAATTACAACATGCATATAAGTTAGCAAGGAAAATATTCACAGAAGAAGAAATACACATGGACAATAACCATAAAATAAGATTCTCGGCATCTATAGTAACCAGAAAAAATACATAATTAACTACAGTGAACCATTTTCAGTCATTAAATTAATAAAATTTGGAAGTAATCCCATTAGTCTTCTTAGTACTACTGGTGGAATATGGCTTCACAAAATCCTCTTAGGAACTTGTCTGTCATTGGAAATAAAAAGGAAGCCTACACATTGACAGAACAGACTCACTTATTTATGCTGGAGAAACACGAACAGCACCAGTGTATAGAGATATGTGGAGACAGGTGCCCATCACGGGTATTTTTGTTGTTCTTTTTTATTATTTCAGTTTATTTACTTTACAACCCCCTCCCTCCTTTCCTCCCAGTCCCTCCTTTCCTCCCAGTATCCCCTTCCCCTCCATCTCCCTTCCTCTCTTCCTTCCTTCCCCCTAAAAAGTCCCCCTCCCCCCCCCCATATGAACTCTCCCCAGTACATCAAGTCACATCAGGACTGAGCATATCTTCATCCCCTTAGGCCAGGTCAGGCAGCCCTGCCAGGGGGAAGCAATCCAAAAGCAGGCAATAGAGTCCGTGTTAGAAACAGTCCCCACTCCACTCACCAGGCGCCCCATATGAAGCCCAGGCCTCCCAACAGCCACATTTGTGCAGAGGGCCTAGGCCCAGACCAACATGCTCCTTAATTGATGTCTCATTCTCTGAAACCCCCCATGGGTCTGGGTTAGTTGTCTCTGTTGATCTTCTTATGAGGTTCCTGTCCCCTCCAGGTCCTTCCATTTTTCACCCAACATTTCCACGAGACCCTCAGAGCTTGGGCTCATGTTTGGCTGCAAGTCAGCATCTGTCCTGATCAGCTGCTGGCTGGAGCCTCCCAGACCAAACATTCAAGTTAGGCTCCTGTCTGTAAGCATAGCATAGCAGCATTAATAGTGTCAGGGGATGGTTCTCTGCCATGGGGTGGGTCTCAAGTTGGGCCAATTGCTGGTTGGACATTCCCTCAATCTTTGTTCCCTCTTTATCTGTGTATTACTTGTAGGCAGGCTAATTTTGGGATGAAAGGTTGGATGTTGGTAGGTTGTTATTCCCCTTCTTCCACTAGTCCTACTTGGCTAGGAAGTGGTCACTTCGGTCTTCATGTTCCTCTCCCTCCACACCCCCCACCTCATTAGGAGTTTCAGCTAGAGTCACACCCATATCCTCCCAGGAGCCTTCCCTGTCTTGAGCCTCCAGCTTTACAAAGAGATGTCCCCCTTCATTTTCCCTTCTTGTTCCAGCCCTCTCATCTCCCCCCTCATCCTGTTCTCCCCACATCTGATCCCCACCTCTTTTTCCCTCCCCATTCCTTCTTCTTCCCAGTTCCCTCTCTTCATCTACTTCTGATGTCTATTCTATTTCCCCTTCTGAGTGACATTCCAGCAATATCCCTTGGTTCCACCTTGTTACTTTATTTCTTTGGGTCTCTGGTTTATAGTATGGTTATCCTGTAGTATAGGTCTAATATACACTTATAAGTGAGAATATACCATGTGCCTCTTTCTGCTTCTGGGTTACCTCACTCAGGATGATCTTTTCTAGTTCTCACCATTTGCCTGCAAATTTCATTATTTCCTTGTTTTTAATCGCTGAGCAGTATTCCATTGTGTAAATGTACCTCAATTTCTGTATCCATTCTTCAGTTGAGGGACATCTAGGTTGTTTCCAGTTTCTGGCTATTACAAATAAAGCCACTATGAAGACAGTTGAGTAAATGTCCTTGTTGTATGGTGGAACATCTTTTTGGGTATATGCCCAGGAGTGGTATAGCTGTGTCTTGAGGTAGAAATATTCCCAATTTTCTGAGGAAGTACCAGGTTGATTTCCAGAGAGGTTGTACAAGTTTGCACCCCCACCAGCAATGGCAGAATGTTCCCCTTTCTCCACATCGTCTCCAGGATGTGTTGTTGCTTGAGTTATTTTTTCTCAGACATTCTGATTGGTATAAGATGAAATTTTAGAGTCGTTTTGATTTGCATTTCTCTGATGACTAAGGACCCTGAGCATTTAAGTGTTTCTTAGCCATTCAAGATTCCTCTGTTGTGAATTCTCAGTTTATCTCTGATTTTGAATTGGATTGTTTGGTTTATTGATGTTTAATTTCTTAATTTCTTTGTATATTTTGGATATTAACTCTCTGTCTGATGTAGGGTTGGTGAAGAGCTTTCCCCAATCTATAGGCTGCCTTTTTGTTCTAATATCAATACTCCTCAAACTGTTCTACAAAATAGAAACAAAAGAAACATTGCCAAACTCATTCTATGAGGACACAGTCACCCTGATACCTAAACCACACAAAGACCCAACAAAGAAAGAGAATTCCAGACCTCTTATGAATATTTATGCAAAAAATACTCAATAAAATACTTGCAAATCAAGCCCAGGAACACATCAGAAATATCATCCACCATGATCAAGTGGGCTTCATCCCAGGAATGCAGCGATGGTTCAACATACAAAAAAATCCATCAATGTAATTCACCATATAAACAAACTGAAAGAAAAAAAACACATGATCATCTCATTAAATGCTGAAAATGTATTGACAAATTCCAACATCCCATTCATGTTTAAAGTCTTGAAGAGACATAACCAAACCTTCAGCAGAGTGCAGGGAATCATATGAAAGAAGGGGGAGTTTGTATGACATGGAAAGGATAGGAGCTCCACAAGGACCAAACATATCTGGGCACAGGGGTCTTTTCTGAGACTGACACTCCACCAAGGACCATGTATGGATATAACCTAGAATCTCTGCTCGGATGAAGCCCGTGGTAGCTCAGTAACCAATTGGTTCCCCCATAGTAAGGGGAACAGGGACTATTTCTGACATGAACTCAATGGCAGGCTCTTTGACCTCCCCACCCCCCAAGAGAGGAGCAGTCCTGCTAGGCCACAGAAGAGGACTGCAGCCAGTCCTGAAGATACCTGATAAAACAGGATCAGATGAAAGGGGAGGAGGTCCTCCCCAATCAGTGGACTTGGAAAGGGGCAGGGAGGAGATGAGGAAGGGAGGGAGGATTTGGGAGGGATTGAGGGAGTGGGATACAGCTGGGATACAGAGTTAATAAAATGTAACTAATAATAAAAAAATAAAAAATAAAAGATTAATAAATAAATTAATTATGACCTATCAATCACTCTCCCCCCAAAAAAAAGTCTTGGAGAGATCAGAGATACAAGGCACATAACTGAACACAATAAAGACAAAATATGGTAAGCCAATAGCCAACATCAAGTTAAATAGAGAGAAAAAGCACTCCTGATAAAATCAGGGACAGGACAAGACAAGGCTGCCCACTCTCACCATATCTCTTCAATATAGTACTTGACCTTCCAGCCAGAGCAATAAGACAAGTAAAGGAGAATAAGGGAATACAAATTGAAAAAGAAGATGGCAAAGTATCGCTGTTGCAGATGACATGATAGCATATATCAGTGACCCCCAAGATTATACGAGAGAACTCCTACAGCTGATAAACACCTTCAGCAAAGTGTTTGAATACAAAATTAACTCAAAAAAGTCAGCATCTCTCCTTTATACAAGTGACAAAAGGGCTGAGAAAGAAATTAGGGAAACAATGCCCTTCACAATAGCCACAAATAATATAAAATATTTTGGTGTAACTCTAACCAAGTGACTGAAAGACCAGTATGACAAGAACTTCAATCTTTAAATAAAGAAATTAAAGAAAATTTTAGAAGATGGAAAGATCTTCCATGCTCATGAATCAGTGGTATTAACATAGTAAAAGGGTCATCCTGCCAAAAGTCATCTACAGATTCAATGCAATTCCCACCAAAATTCATTACAGACCTGGAAAGAGCAACCATTAACTTCATACTAAAAAAAAAAAAAAAAAGAACCAAGATGGCCAAAAGAATTACACACAATGTAAAGAACTTCTGGCAGTATCAACATCCCTGATTTCAAAGAAATAGTAATAAAAAAAAATGCATGGTATTGGCATAGAAATAGATAGGTTGATCGATGGAGCTGAACTGAAGCCCCAGAAATAAACACACTTCTTCAGGCACTTGATTTTCAACAAAGAAGCCAAAACCATACAATGAAAAAAAAAAGTATCCTCAACAAATGGTGCTGGTCTAACTGGATATCTACATGTGGAAAATGCAAATAGATCCATATTTATCATCCTGCACAAAACTCAAGTCCAAGTGGATCGAAGACCTTGACATAAAACCAGCGACTCTAAATCTATTAGAAGACAAAATGGGGAAAAGTCTGGAACTCATTGACACAGGAGACAGCTTCCTGAACAGAGCACAGGCTCTGATATCAACAATTAAAAAGTGGGATCTCATGAAACTGAGCAGCTTCTGTAAGCCCATCACAGCTTTCCAGAAGTGACAGATGTTTTATATTGGGAAACAGCTGAAAGGTTGCACCTATTAGAGGAACATGGTCTGAAGAACCGGCACAATCTCTGGATATCTGTACAATGGACTATTGCATAATTATTTGAAGAAAAGTCAGAGCCAAGACTGGCAAGGTGCCTATGACAAATTTAAGCCAGCTTCACACTAAGTTCTCGATCATAATCCTGTTTTGAGTTAACAAAAGAAATGAAAAGATACTGATAAAATTTGTGTAAGTGTGGAAAGGTCTTCAGTAGTGTTAGCTGCATATGAGGAGTGAGATTTTGAAACAAGAAGAATAGGGTTGGTTGTCTTTGGCATGACTTTATGTTCAATACAATAAAAAAGGCAACAACCACAACAACAAAAAAAGAAAAGCGTACAGTCCT
Organism: Psammomys obesus; assembly: GCF_907164565.1. Classification (NCBI taxonomy): domain Eukaryota; kingdom Metazoa; phylum Chordata; class Mammalia; order Rodentia; family Muridae; genus Psammomys; species Psammomys obesus. The sequence goes on along the minus strand of NW_026596120.1, from coordinate 1,025,171 downwards.
TGAATTCGGTCCTGATGGCATGTTTACTTAACATGCTATGTGCAAGCTTTCACACAGATTCCTCTCAACCTGAGCTAAAATGTTGTGCAATCAAAGTGGAAAGAGATCAGAGGTTGTTCACTTTTCAACTCAATATGATTCGTCATGTCCTGAGTACAGCAGAACTCGAACTGTAAATACCACATCAGTCTTAGAATCATATATGCACACAATATTTGTATTGTAAAGGTGAAATGAAGGCAGATATTCAGACTGAGGTAAGAGGATATGTTATAGTCATTTTAATTTTCATTTTTTTCTCTGATGGCTAGCAATATTGAATGCTTTTTTAAAAAAATAGTTATTGGCTATTGGTGGGGTTTTTTTAACTGTCTATTCAATTCATTTCTCCATTTGTTGACTGGTAGTTTTATTTCCTTTCTGATTAATTTTCTTCCATTCTAGTTTCCTCTGCATTTTATATAACAGTAAATTTTATTTCTCCTTCCTTGGAAGATCATCTCCTGCCTTACTAGCCACCTAACCTCTGTGATTATTCTAGGCACACACATAGCTAGAGCCTGAAACCTAACAGCCACATATAAGAGAAACTTGTAATATTTGACTTTTGACATTTAAATTATCTCACTAAGGATAATTGTTTCTAGTTCTGTCCATGTACCTTTAAATTTCATAATTTCATTTTTTATAAACTGAATAATATTCCATTGTGTACAGTGTGCCACGATTTCATTATCAACAGATCAGCAGTTAATGGACATCTTGACTGTTTCCAATTTCTGGCTGTTGTGAATAGAGTAGCATTGAATTTGGATGAGCAAGCATCTCTGCAATAAGATGCAGGATCCTTGGGGTGTTTGCCCAAGAGCAGTATTATTGGATCTTGTGGTAGATAGACTTGCAATTTTCTGAGGGACATCTACATTGGTTTCTGTAGTGTCTGTACCAGTTTGTACTCCCGTGAGCAATGAATAAATGCATATTCCCACATCTTCACCAGCATGTACTGCCATTTGTTTTATTGATCTTAACCATGCTGACTGGCATAAGCTGAAACCTTGAAGTGAGTTTCATTTTGAATTTCACTGAAATCAAAAGATCTTGAACATTTGAAGTATTTCTCAGCCATTTGTGTTTCATCTCTCAGGAACTGTTTAGTTCTCTACCCAATTATTTTTTTAATTGGCTTACTTGTTTTCTGTAGGGATGACCTTCCCTCACAATGAGATGGTATGTCCCTATATATTCAGTTGTTGGCAGAGAGCTAAGTGCTGGTAGGATTTTGGTATTATACTTTCAATAGCCCATCGCCAGTTTTCTATTTGTAAATGCTTGTTCTTCCTCGCTTGCCAAAGGGAAACCCATAAGAGATGGATGAGAGGGCTGGAGAGATGGCTCAACAGATAAGAGCATTGTCTTCTGGAGGTCCCGAGTTCAATTCCCAGCAACCACATGGTGCCTCACAAGCATCTATAATGTGATCTGGTGCCCTCTTCTGGAATGAAGGTGTACATGCAGCTGGAGCGCTCATCTACAAAAGAAAGAGCAAGAGACATGGATGGCATTGTCTTGCTGCTGATTGGTTCAAACTGGAATGTGGCTTTCTGTATAATAAAGAGATAATAGCCCAGGGGAGTAGGACTTCTAGGCAGGAAACAGACTCAGGAAGACTTGGAAAAAGCAGAAGCGAGACAATCGGAGCTGGAAGCAGGCAGTGAGAACAATATGAGGAGAGACCATGTGACAGGGAAGTCAGGATAAGTTTAGATAGTTAACTGAGAGACTGTCCCGGGAAAAGGCCACCATCTTTAAACTATATAGAAGTCTCTATGACTTGTCCAAAGATCTTTAGTCAACATGTCATAGAGATTTCTGCATAACACTATTCAATCTGGTACTAGTCACAATAAGCGAATTCTGGAACCAATCTAGGTATTCATTAGCAGACCGGTGAATAACAAAAATGTAGTGTGTGGTGGAATTGGTGTGGCCCCATAAACTCATGTGTTTGAATGCTTAGCCCATGGGGAGTGGCACTATTAGATTTTGTGGCCTTGTTGGAGGAAGTGTGCCACTGTAGGGGCTAGTTTTGAGGTCTCTTATGCTCAAGGTCCACCCAGTGTCGAACACAGTCTCCTCCTTGCTTCTGAGGATCAAGATGTAGAACTCCCACCTCCTTCTCCAGCATTATGTCTGCCTTCATGCCTCCGTGCTTCTCGCCATGATGATAACGGACCAACACTCTTAAACTGTAAGCCAGCCCCAATTAAATGTTTTCCTTTATAAGAGTTGCCTTGGTCACAATGTCTCTTCACAGCAATGAAACCCTAAGACAGAAGTTGGTACCAGAGACTGGGATACTTCTATGATAGACCTGACCATGATTTTGTTTGGAGGAATGTGGATTTTGGGACTTTGCGTTAGGAATGTTTTAAGTGATGCTTGATGAGCCATGTGAGTAAGAACATTAAAGTCAGTGAGAGTGATTTGAACTGTGGAGGCTGCCTCAAAGTGTTCAGAAGAAAAGAATTTTAGTATTTTGCTTAGAGATCATTCTTGTAATATTTTGGTGAAGAATATGATTAACTTTTGCCCTTATATGACAAGTCTGACAGACTAAAGATATTTAGAGTGATTTCATTGGCAAAGGAAATCTCAAAACAACCTATTATATTCTCTGTCCTGTGGTTTACTCTTGAAGAGCATTTTGATGAAACAGAGCAAGCTTAAAAAGGAAAAATACAAACTATATGGTAAAAGAGTTGAAATGGCACCAGGAAATGGAATGGAGCTAAATCCCACATTTAAGGAGATAAACAAAATAAAGATATTAAATGGAATTAAGGGAGTGATGGTTTCTGGTCAAGGTCCCATGCAGCTAAAAGGAATTAAATAGAAGCCCAGGTCCTGGCTTGGAGGTACATGCCTTTAATCCCAGGAGAGGGAGCCTTTCATCCCAGGACTCCTGAGACTGAGTCGTGAAGATCTCTGAGTTGAAGGTCAGCCTGCTCAACAGAGCAAGTTCAGGGACAGCCAAACTTAAGCAGTGATGGAAACCATGGAAAACAGTTTATATATAATTGAACAAGGGGAGCATGTTCCAGCCCCAGCACGCAGCAGAACTTATCACCTTCGGCCACATGGTTAAGGCTTTAGAGTCAAGGATAAAAGAAAGGGATCGTAAAATCTCCCTCCAAGACTAAGGAAAGTAGCTGAGGCCAGGTGTGTGGCAGGGGTGTCCCTGCTTAGAGGCACAGAGAGGTTACTGCATGAAACTGCAAAGTTGAAAACAGAGACCCTAAGATGCTGGAAATCCCAGAGTCATGGGATACCTGCCAAGAAAAGCTTCTAACAGAGAGTGGAACCAGTTCAAAAAAAAAGAAGTATGTTGCAGTCAACAAAGATGAAAGGGGTTGGAGAATTGAAGAGAGTTTTGACATCAGATATGGAGATACAGAATTTAGAGTTTGCCCAGCTGGTTTTAGCCTTGTTTTGGTCCAGTATTTCCTTACTATGTTCCTTTCCCTACATGTTGTAATGCATACTGTGCCAAATGTTGGAAGCATGTGATCTGTTTTTGTTTTTGTTTTTTATTATTATTATTTTGATTTTTACAGAGGAGGGCAGTTAAGAGACTGCATAAATCTCAGAAGAGACTTTGAACTTTGGAACTTTAAACATTGCTGAGACTATGACAGACTATGAGGACTTTTGAGGTTAGACTAAGTACATTTTGCATTATGTTATGACTACAAACCTGTGGAGGCTAGGGAGTAGAATGGATGGTTTCAATAGAAATGCCGCCCATACATTCATTTGCTTGAATGATTGGCCCGTGGGAAGAGGCCCGTTGCATGTGTGGCCTTTTGGAGTAGGTGTGGCCTTGGAGGAAGTGTGTCACTGTGGGGGCTGGTTTTGAGATCTCCTATGCTCAAGCTCCACCCGGTGTGGAACACAATCTCCTTCTTGCTCCTGAGGATCAAGTTGTAGAACTCTCATCTCCTTCTGCAGCACCTTGTCTGCCTACCTGCCTCCATGCTTCTCACCATGATAACGGACCAAACCTCTGAAACTGTAAACCAGCAAAATTAAATGTTTTCCTTTATAAGAGTTGCCATGGTCATGGTGCCAATTCACAGCATCAAAATCCTAAGACATAGCGTAAATATACAATGGATTTTATTCAACCATAGAATGAAATCATTTTGCAGCTGAAGACTGTCATTTTAAGTTAAACCAGATTCAGAAAGACAAACATATTTTCTTTCATCTGTAGATTCTATACTCATATATATGTGAAATTATGAATGTATGTACATATAATATATATAACGTGAAATTTTCTAAGGAAGGGAACTAATAAGAGAAAGGAAGGATGGGAAAATAAGTGTAGAAAAGTGTATTTTTTCAGTACAGTCCATTACTTTGTATCATTTTAATGGGTGAGTTGAGGCTATTTATACTTAAGGTTATGGTAGAAAGGGGTTTGTTATCTTCCATAAATTTGTTAGGTAATGTTTTGTTTTGCTAGATTATTAATATTCCTTTTTCTTTTCCCATATTAATTTTGAAGTTTTACTGAGTTGCTGCGTTGGAATTGTTTCTTTATTTCCCAAATGCGGTTTATCTGTAGTCTGATAAAATATACCCTTTTATGCATTTATCTTCCCCTCTGTAAATTAATTTACTAAAAATTTTCTATAGTGCTGGCTTTGTTATCATGAATTACCTTAACTTGTTTTTGCTTTGAAATACCTGTGACGGCTAACAGTATGTTGATGGCTAACTTTATGTTTAAAAGTTTAAAATTACTTTGCTTAAGAGAACTATAAACCAAAAATGAACTTCCAAATGCTAAGGTCTGCTAAGGGTTAACTTTGTAGTTGCCCGGTCCTTGTGAAACTTTAACAAAGCTGCCGTTTCTGCTTCTGTAAAGAGAAGCTTGCTTTGGACAAGATGACCTTTCTGTTTGCCTGCAGAGAGAATGTTACTGTATTCTCTGTCTTTAAAAGCCCATGATGAGGTGGCTGTCCAGTGTGTTTGTGAATCCCAAGTCCCAGGTGAAGACCTGGCACCAGTCTATGAATAAAAGCCTCTTCTTTGGTAAAATGTATTAATAATGGCCAGACTGGTGAATCTCTGAACTACCTTTGTGGTGGTTCAATAGAAACGGCCCCCATAGACTCAGGTGTTTGAATGCTTGTCTTATAGGGAGTGGTACTCTTAGGAGGTATGGCCTTGTTGGAGGAAGTTTGTCACTAGGGGGTGGGCTTTGAGGTCTCAGAAGTGTAAGCCAGTTCCCTTCCTGTAGCTGATCCACACGTAGAACTCTCAGCTCCTTCTCCAGCACCATGTCTGCCTGCATGTTGCCATGTTTTCCACCATGACAATAATGGGCTAAACTTCTGAATTGTAAGACATCCTCAGTCATATATTTTCTTTTGTAAGAGTTGCCCTGAGCTGTGCAGCGGTTGTGAAGGCCTTTAATCTCAGCACTTGGGAAACAGGCAGGTGGATCTCTGAGTTCAAGGACAACCTGGTCTACAGAGCCATTTCCAGGATAGCCAGAGGTGCCCAGAAAAACCATCTCGAAAAACCAGAGAGTGGGGGGAGGGAGAGAGAGAGAGGGTTGCCATGGTCATGGTGTCTCCTCACAATAACAGAAATTCTAAGATAAACTCTGACTGATAACATTTAGGGGCTCATTTGGGATTTGGGTGTTCATACAGAACCACCTTCTTTTTCTGGTTGACCTTGGGACCTTAGAGGCTCCCAGAATACTGGGAGCAGAGAAATCTGATAGGCCCAGCATTTGGAGGGAGTCACTGACAGGTTTTAGATTGTGAGAAAACAGGCATCATAAAAACCACTGGAGATATAAGTAAGGGTCCTTTTGTTTGTCTGTAGCACGTATTTGTAGGGCTTGGGGAAAAGCTGCATGCAGCATTAATTCCCAAGTCAGATGGACTACCAGGATGGGGCTGCTACAGGCTTTTGTCCTCTGTCTATAGCCAGGGTTCAAAAGAAAAAAAAAATCTTATCTCTAAGCCTTCTTTGTTCTCAGTTTACTCTGGTCCCTTCCTCCTGGTCACTGGATTCTGTTTTACTGGGGTTTATATTTCTTTCTTCTAGGTATGAATACAACTATAAGTTGTTTTATGCTGTTCTATTTCAGTGAAAACCTGGCTCTGAAGTTGGGTTATAACTGCTCCTCCTCTAGACACAAGCATGCCTATTTAAAATTTTTCTCCAAAATCTTTTCTGCATCAGGCAGGCTGATGTCACACCTGACTATGTGACAGAGAGAGAGAAGAGAGAAGAAAGAGAGAGAAAAAAAAAGAGAGAAGAATAGTGTATTGCAAATGGGGATTACTGCCATTCATCATGTACTTCTTTTTGGTTTTATTTAATTCTCTAAAACTTTTGCCAAAGTATGAACCTTGTCTCAAGATTTGTAAGATTATTATGTAAACTTTCTGTATTTCAAGATTTGTAAGTTTATTGGATATGAAGTTTAAAGATCTGTAAAATCTATAACAAAAATTAACTTAGAACTCATATCAAGAGGATTGATGGTTGAAAATCTATACATAGGTAATCTTAATCACTACAGTGCACTATATTTGTAACTTGGATTCAAATTTTTTTTTTTTCTAAATGGATGCTTTTACTGGGTCTCCAGGATATTTTGGACTGGTATGGTTTTTGTGTGTGATTCTTGTCCTGAGAATAAAAGGAGCTACATAGAAAACAGATGAGGACAAAATGATAAAAACAGGGATTATAAAAAATAAATTGAAAATAACACTGAAAAGGTTATGATGGCTAAAAATGTAATCATTTGTGTTCTTTAATCAAAGCAATATAAATTAAGTTTTCCTTATTATGTTCAATAATTTTCTGTGCTTTAAAAAATAGCTAAATAACAGGCCAGCTTTATCTTAGAATAATGTCATGGATTAAACCAAAGTTTGTTCTTGATGCTCTCTAAATTCATTGAGCCTGCAATCATCAGTGGTTTGATACATACAGAAATTCTAGTAATTTTTCCATTTCTAGTTTTCACTTTAAATAGAGGGGGCTACAGCCAAATACATACCTGAGCTAAACACCAGCAGCTCAGGACCCAAAAGACTACGCCTGAGAAATCTATTTAAATGGGAAAAGACAGAAAATGCTACCAGAAGCAGAACCAAGTAGAAAAGCTCTAGAATGGAAGCTGTTTCCATAAAAATAAAATTTAAAAAAAAAAAAAAAAAAACAGCCCACATCACCTCCTGCAGTAGAGCTGCTTGCCTCTGGCCAGGTTTTGATGCCAACCCCACAGAGGACAAGCATCTTTAGTTGGATCTTCTGATTTAAAAATATGACTTTTAAAAAGACCAGCAAAGGCTTGATATCATGAGATTAGATCTGACCATGATTTTGGACAGACTAAGATGACAGAGATCTGTATTATTCTAGATGAAGAAAAACAGGGGCTCAAGAAAAAGAATAAACGAGGATGAAAAGGTAAAAGAGAAAATTTAAATATATAGGTAAGAAGCTAAGGGGTTCTGGCCATAGCTACAAACACCCAAAACTGAGATGTCTCTATCTTATTATGTGGTAAGACAATGGCCTATGCAGTTTGGCAAGAGCCTTGCGAATATCTCTCCTTACAAAGGACAGCATTAACTACCTGACTGCTACACAGGGTAGCATCAGCCTTCAGCAGCCAGACCCAAAAGATCCAAGAGACTTACTTTCCTGTGGGTGAGGAACTTGAGAGACTGGCCTACCTCGGCAAGGCAAAGGTTCAGTCAGCTCTTCGGTGTTCTGTGTTACGGCATGGTCTGCTGCTTTGCATTTAATTAATTGTTTGCCCCTTGCGATTCTTACTGTTCTAAAAGCAACCCCTCACATAACCAAAGTGCTGCTGTGTAACCTTGCCTCCAAATTATCCCTGAATGGCCCATCAATGCTTACACCTGGACAGGGCAGAAGTGAGGTAGGTGGAACTAAGGTTTGAGGGTGGGGAGAACACAGGATTACAAGAGCAGAAAGAGAGGAAGAGTAGGAGAGATAGAACAGGAGAGATGGAAGTGGAGACCACCATGAGTTAGCATAAAGAAGAACCATGTGGCTGGAAGGAGTTTGCTCTGAGGATCAGTGATGGAGGGAAGCAGCATCTTACAGCTATCTACAGATATAGATATCCCTCTGGACAATAACAGTTCTGCTTGTGCACAATCTGCATGTTTACAAATATATAGATATAGATACAGATATAGAGGGGGGGGGAGAGAGAAATCCCTTGAACAATAACAGTTCTCCTTGTCCACAATCTGCTTGTTTACAGATAGATAGATAGATAGATAGATAGATAGATAGATAGATAGATAGATAGATAGA
>NW_026596120.1:1007746-1016767 GCF_907164565.1 Psammomys obesus | reverse complement strand
AGATAGATAGATAGATAGATAGATAGATAGATAGATAGATAGATAGACAGAAAATATATATCCCTTTGGACAATAACAGTTCTGCTTGTCCACAACCTGCTTGTTTACAGAACTGTTATTGTAATATATATATTTGATAGATATATACATATATATATATATATATATATATATATATAGAGAGAGAGAGAGAGAGAGAGAGAGAGACCTCTGGACAGCTAAAGCTGTGTTAATGCTTTTTTGGCCCCAAAGCTTTTACAATAACTCAAAGGTATGGGTCTACTGCTTTTTTCTACAATGCGGATTTCTGTACAGATTACAAACAGTGGTAACGCTGATATATCTCAATATTTTATCTCTTTTTGTAAACTTTAAATCCATGTAAGCTTTAGGGAGTTGCAACCTGGATTCACCTATCACAGAATGGTACCCCTGTCAATCAGCAGCCTAAGCTTTCCCACATACTGCTTATTCCTGCAGGGCAAGTTCTAAATGTAATATTTTCCTTTAAGTTCTTAAGCTTCAACTTCTGCCCCTAGTCTATATCTGTTCCAGGAGAGTTCCACTTGGCTTCTATACTATCCATGAATCACCTGCGGACTGCAAACTGCTCCAAACATCTTTGGGCCCTGAACCTGCTGAAAGCTGATGTAAACCAACACATCCAATGTGATTGCTCCTTGTCTCTTCAGCTGGGTCAGCAACCCAGATGCTTCTGATGAATGCCATCTACCGCCTGAAACCCCAACCTTTGGTATTTGATTAGTATTCCAGCCTTCATGGGCCCTGACAGAAATACCCTAATTTCAGCTGGGAAGCGGTTACAGAAGAAAGTATGTTGCCCTTTATCTTCCACTAAAGGCTGAAATGTTAGGTTTAAAAGAAACTGGGATCCCACCAGAAGGGACCACACCTTGTCATCCTGACCACCCCCACTTCTGTCAAGGTTGATGTTATTCACACTTGGATACATCCCTCCCAGGTCAAGCATGTCATGGGATAACAGCCCAGCTACAGAAAAACGGACCATCACCAAGGCCTAAGAAAATCCACAAAAGATTAGACTGCTGTTGGTTGTTGACTCATAATTTTGTTTTGCCTAACTGTGTTCCCTCCTGCTCCTTCATGAGATATATATGTGTTTCTTTTTTAGTTGCAGTTTATTCACTTTGTATCCCAACTCTAGCCCCCTCCCTCTTCTCCTCCCATGCCCTTCCCCAAGTCCACCAATAGGGGAGGTCCTCCTCCCCTTCCCTCTGACCCTAGCCTATCAGCTCTCATCAAAACTGGCTGCATTGTCTTTCTCTGTGGCCTGATAAGGCTGCTCCCCCCTCAGGGGGAGGTGGTCAAAAAGCCAGCCACTGAGTTCATGTCAGAGATAGTCCCTGTTCCCATTACTAGGGAACCCACTTGGAGACTGAGCTGCCATGGGCTACATCTGTGCAGGGGTTCTAGGTTATCTCCATGAATGGTCCTTGGTTGGAGTATCAGTCTCAAAAAAGACCCCTGGGTCCAGATTTTTTGGTTCTGTTGCTCTCCTTGTAGAGCTTCTGTCCCCTCCAGGTCTTTCTATCTCCTTCTTCTTTCATAAGATTCCCTGAACTCTGCCCTAACTTTCGCTATGATTCTCAGCATCTGCTTTGATACATTACTGGGTAGAATCTTTCAGAGGCCCTCTGTGGTAGGCTCCTGTCCTGTTCCCTGTTTTCTCCCTCTTCTGATGTCCGTCCCATTGGAGACATTTTTTTTTCTTGTCATTATTTCCTAAATGATGCAGCATACCTACTATTTGTATAGCATTCACATCAGATCAAGTTACAAATAAGGCCAATGTGGTGGCATGTACCCACAATCCCAGCAGCTGGAAGGTGGGGGCAGGAGGATTAGGAGTTCAAGGCCAGCCTTGGCTAGATGAGAACCTATCTCAATAACAAAAGTAATGTAATTAGAGACGATTTAAGGTATACGAGCAGAGGTGATGTATAGGTTATAGGCAAATTATATATTTATATTATATAATGGACTTGAGCATCCAAGGCTTTTCGAAACTCACAAGGTGTCCTGAGGATACTGAGGAATGATTGTATTTGATGTGTAGTTTGATGAGAACTGCAAAGGTTAGAGGGCCTTGGAACTACCATCATCTCAGAGTCAGTGCCAGCCCCGTCTGACCCATGAAGCTATCACAATGCATGTTTTAGGTCTGTGGGTTCCTGACAACCTAGAAAAAGAGAACCTATATCAGGACTCCCAGATGTCTCTTTCAAGGCATACAAGTGATTGTCTCTACAGAGACCCCAGCTTCACCAGGTCTTTACTTGTAAGAAGGAGATAGTGAGCATCTACAGAGCTGCCTGCTCACCAAGGCTACAGAAAGGATGAGCGCTTTAGGATCCATTTAGAGCCCATTAGGAAATCAGGGCCAAGGATCAGACCGTGAAGAAACCTGTTCTACAGCTTCTTGGAGGCCAGGTAGCTAGCTGCCAAGGGGCCCGGGTAAGTGAGCTGCTCCACCTGGCAGACTGCAGGGCTGGGGCCCAGGGCTTGCCTGTCATTTAACACTGGCCCTGACACTCCTCTCTTCACTTTATTGCTGAGAAAATAGAGGCATGCAGTATATCTGTAATTAGTTTTATTTGTTTGTTTGTTTTTTCTTAGAGGTGGGAGTTTCACTATGTAGCCCAGGCTTCCCTTGGACTTGCAGCCTTCTTATTAGCTAGCATTGCAGAGTTTTGGGATCCTATCATGTACCAAGTATGTGAAATATCAACACATAAGAGTTCCACTGTCTTTATCCCAGACATGCATTTCGTATCACTGTTCATCAGCCCTCATTATAAAACAGGTAAACTGAGGCTCAGGACTAGATATCGCCTGCCCAAGACATAGAAGAGTCCCAGCCTCTCTCTGTATTCATGCCATGCCTCTCATGACCTTAACCCCCCTTTTGCCTACCCCAAGATTCTGAAGTACCCTCATCTATTTATTTATTTGTTGCTGTTGTGTTGAGTTAGGGCCTAGTTATGCAGCCACAGATGACCTAGAATTCTCTATACTGACCAGGCCAGCTTCGAACTCACAGAGATCTACCTGTCTCTGCAGGAATTAAAGGTATGTACTACCACACCTGGTTGGTAGAGGTGTGTGCCTCCACACCCGGCTGAAAATGCTTTTAAATTGTAATGATCCAATTAATGTCAACTCCAACTAGTTGAATCAAAAAACGGAAACCAGTTTTGGAAACATTTCCCCCTCCACTCTAGCATCAGCCTCTTCAAGATCTTTTCTGAACCCCCTTTTCATCATTTCTGATCTCCTGGGTCTTGACATGTCACTTTGCTTACTTAGGCACATTTGAAAGTCCTTCCATGGACTCTGTCTGAACCAAGAGATGCCTGAACTTCCTCCACCGGAACAGCAGATCTCTTCACACTTTCAGTTCAATATTCCTCCTCTCTCACATGGACACAGAGGATGTTCAGTCCTCAGTCCTGTGTGAGAAGGGAAGGAAGGGCCTAGGAGTAAGGTCAGTGTTGAACACTTGCTGAGCATGTGTGAGGTCCTGCATTTGAACCTAGGGAATTGGAGATCAGGGTTGGCTGAGTGGTGCAGGGGTGGAGAGGAGTGAGTTGAAGACAGAGGGGACTATAGTGTCCTGGTCATGATGCCAGGCCCTGGGGATAAAGTGATGAAGAGGGATGACCTAGGGCCTCTGCCACTGTAGTCACATTGCCTCCTCTAGGATCCAGGCCTTCCCTGCTCTCTCCTATGGGAGCCTTGAGCCTTGCTCACTGAGTGTGGGCCTCCTGGTAAACTCCCACCTCATCAGCTCCAAGGACATTCTGGCCTCTGCCTGTCCACAGCTTGGTTCCCCTGGCCCTAGGAACTAGGAAGTCATCAGATGTCTTCTCATTCAGAAAGAGAACCATAAGGTATATAGACTTGCCTACTGGTTTGCTAGGAAAATGAGGCCCCTTTGGACAGCACAGTGAAACTGAGCCCTACCCTGGAACGGGTAATCCCCAGAAACTCCCTGCCTACCTCAGTGCTTTACAGTGGGAAACAGGCCTAGAACCAACATGAGAGCCACCACACCCGAGCCAGAGGCACAGAACAGGGACTGGAGAGGTTTGTGGAAAGTCTTAGCCACTGTGTTGACATTTAATTGATGTCTGGGAACTGCCCATGTTCGAATTCATTTACTCAGGTAACTTCAGGACGGCTCCATCATAACAGATGTGGAAGCTGAAGCACCTGGGGTGCCTTATCTTATTTTGGCACTACCCACCATCTTTCCCAATTTCTCTACCCACCTCCTGGCTGGGCTTCAGGCATGCTGCAGAATGCTCCTTCAAGGAAAACAAAACAAAACAAAACAAAACAAAAAACAAAAAACAATGTATATAATGTGGGAAGCCACTTCCTGCAGCCAAGTAAGCCATTAAACCAAGAAAGGCTTTATTCTCCCCCAAACCTTCCCATCCTTCCAATTTCCCAGCCTCTTCCTCTTCCATTGATCTCTTCTCTATCAGGCTAGCTTCTTCAAACCATGCCCCAGCCCCCAAGAAGCTAAGCCATCTCTGTCTCTCTCTTCTCCAAAAACAGAGGCCTTAATTGTGTCCCAGTGAGAGAGGAATGACTTCCCAAGCAGGGCACAGTGAAGAGACCAGCGTGTTTAGCCCTAATGTAGTCACGGTTGGCTGCCCAAATGGCAGCAAGGCCACAGAAAACCAAGAGGGCTTTAAGTACAAAGACTTGAACTAGCCTGGGGAGCTGCAGAAGAATGACCACAGCCCACCTATAACCCAGCCCCAGCTAGACCTGCTGCAGAACAGAGTAGGGCCTGGATGAGTATTCATCTATCCATTTCCTGGACACGGGTAGGAACTGGGGTCCTGTGCAGAAACTTGCTATACATGTGGGAACTGGGGTCCTGAACAGCGGACTTGCACGTCACTGAGAACTCTTGTGGCAGGTGAACATGACCAGTTTAGGCTCCCAGGGATCTGACAGGCACAAAGGCAGTATGTAGTTTGAGACTCTGGGCATGCTGTTCCTTCAGAGGAGAAACTGGCTGGCAATGAACCCCTGGATGTTTGTTCCCTAGGGTTTGCCCAGGGACTAGCCTTGTGTGAGTAAGTTCATTTCCCAAATTTCCTCTTTTTGGTAAACAGTGGCTACTTCCTTCTGGGTGGCCACTTCCTCCTGGTCACTTGGTTTCAAGAAGCTGGCCAGGACAGGGGCTCACGTGGCATAGATGACAAGCCCTCTGACTCCAAGTTTAAAATGAGAAAAACCGAAGTTTCGTATGTTTGGTTTGTACTTTACATAAACTGTAAAAAGTATCGAAATGGAAGGTCAAAAAAACAAAAACAAACAAACAAAACCAAAAAGGTACAGAGGTAAAATAAACCTGGTGTCCTAGATGAGACAAAGGAAATCATGAAATCAGTAGTAGCCTAGAGTGGCCTTAGAGAATGGGTAGGATAGAGGAATAGGCTGGGTCAAGTTGGATGTAATGTAAATTGGATTTCATTACAAGGGCCTGAGCACTTCCAGTGGCTGAGAGAGGGAATGCAGACTTTCCAGGGACCCTTGTCAAGTTGGTGCTTTACATTGCCACTGGGGGTGGGGGGCCTCAGGCCTGTGGTTTGAGCCTCTTGAGAGAACCATATGCTGGGCTTGGCCCAAGCCAGGCAGGGCCCAAGTCAGTTTATCCCTTAGAGACTATAGGCTCAGTGTCCTGGTATGCTGACTCCTGTAGGACTGGTGAAATGTCTGTTGTATAAGGAAAATATAGGCTCAGTGTCCTGGTATGCTGACTCCTGTAGGACTGGTGAAATGTCTGTTGTATAAGGAAAATAACAGCCATATTGGAAGAAACCTGTAGTTGCAGCACTTGGGAGGCAGAGGCAAAGCTTAAGTTCCAGTCTTCAAAGAGAACCTGTCCTGCCCTGCCCTGCCAAACACAGAAAGAAAACAGAAATGTGTTGACTTCAAAACTCACAAAAAAAAGACCAAAATCAAAATTAATAAACATTTACTTAAATATCTATAAAATGCCACATTACGTCCACACCTTCACTCTCAAAAAGACCCTGTAGAATTTTTTTTTCAGTTGGCTGGAATTGCCATGGAGACATATGAAATTCTTAGCGAATCATAGTCAGGATCTGGAGAGATAGCCCAATGGTTAAGAGCACTTGATGCTCTTGCAGAAGACCGGGATTCTGTTCCCAGCACCCATGTGGTGGCTCACAACCGTCTGTAACTCCAGCTCTGGAGGAGCAGGCACAAATGTGGTGCACACATCATACATGCAGGCAGAACACTCATATACATAAAATAAAACAAAAAAAATGAACAATCTCTTTTGAAAAGTGGAAATTAAAATGAACAACTCATCATCATGTAATATCAAGAGCACAATTATGAACTTTTTATTCGTGTGCGTCAGTATTTTCCTGGCTATATCAGTGCGAACCACATGCACACATACAGTGTCCATAGAGGGGTATCAGATCCTCTGGAAGTGGAGCCCTGGTGGTTGTGAGCCATGTGGGTGCTGGGAATCAAATTTGGGACCAAATGCTCTTAACCACTAAGCCGTGGTCCTCAACCTGTGGCCTGTGACTCCCTTGAGGTCAACTGACCCTTTCATGGGAGTTCTGCATATCAGATATTTGCACTGTGGTTCATAACAGTAGCAAAATTACAGTTATGAAATAGCAATGAAGTAATTTTATGGTTGGGAAACACCACAACATAAAGAACTGTATTAAAGAGGTTGAAAACCCTTGCACTAAGCCATCTCTCCAGCCCCAATCTTTGAACATTTTTATGGCCAAATTTTGTTGATACTTACTATGGGACGTGAGAGCATTGTGTGTTTACTGTGGCATGAGATGTGGCCTCCAAAAGGAAGAAGGCAGGGCCCTGCAGCATTAAATTAAGGACCCAATCTCATCCAATGTGAATGACCAGGGAATTCAAGTACAGCAGACCAGCATAGGATTGATGCCTCACCCAGTACTGTCTACCTGCTCCAGCCTGCCAGCCCAGACTTTCTCCCAGGGAGGAGGCTCTTTCCTTCTGCCCAAGAAGGATGTCATCTCTATATTTATCAGACATCTACCTCCAAATGATATCCACAGAGCCTGAATCTGTCCTCTAAGACCTTTAGTTCATTTGCTAGCCCCACTTTCTCGAAGCTGGCTGAAATGGGCTGGATCCTTTCGCCTCTCACATCTCAGCTACACAGATTGACTTTTCCCAGCTCTTCCCCTTTCCATAGAATTTCAAAGTCATACCCCATCCTGACTGCCTTCCTCCACAAGCCAGTTAGTCATAGGCCCTCATATCCACAGAGTGAGGCTTAAACTGAACTTGGTTCCCCTAACTCCCTAGCTCGGCCCAGATGGCACTCGGCATGGATGTCTCTAGCCTACCGTGCAGGTAGACCAGGTGGACTGATAGATTTCACTCTCAGGATCTGCTTATGAAAATACCACAACAATAACAACGGCAGTCAATAAAAGACCGCAGCAAAAAAGAGGTTAAACAGCCTAACCCAATCTCCAAATAGGCAGTCTACTTTGGTGTCCTGTCTTTTCCACTGTGTGTGCGTGCCTGTGTTTGTCTGTTTGTTTAAAATATGCAAAAGGGAGGGAACAAAGGCCTGGAGAGATGGCTCTGAAGCTAAAAGCACTAGCCACTCTTGAAGAGGACATGGGTTTGGTTTTCAGCACCCACATAGTAACTCACAATGACCTATAATTCTAGTTCCATGGGGTCTAACACCCTCTTTTGATGGGGCATTTGCTATGTCCTCACAAATATAACCAGAATGTCTATTTCTCTTTGAAGAAAAAAAAAATGAGCTTCGTATTCATATTCAGTCTTAAGGTTTCTATTGCTTTGATAAAGCACCATGAACAAAAGCAACTTGGGAAGGAAAGGGGGTTGTTTGTTTGTTTGTTTGTTTCACTTTACAGATTACAGTCCATCACTGGGAAGTCTGGGCAGAAACTTGGGGCAGGAACCTGGAAGCAGGAACTGAAGCAGAGGCCATGGAGGACCGCTCCTCAAGGCTTGCTTCTCATGACTTGCCCCAGCCTGCTTTCTCATGCCATCCAGGACCCTCTGCCTAGGGATGGCACCACCACATCAATCAAGAAAATGCCCCCTTCTCTCCCCCCACCCCCCTGCCCCACAGACTTCTCTACAGGCCAATTCTCTGCAGGCATTTTTTTTTCCAACTAAAGTGTCTCCTTCCCAAAGAACTGTAGCTTGTGTCAAGCAGCAAAACACTAAGCAGCACAGTGGTAAATTTTAAGCAGCAATCATGATGTACAGGTCATAACAGCCTTTTTGCAGCAAAGCACTTGTTCCACTTGTCTGCCCTTTAAAATGTGTGCATTATTGTTCTGCTTTATCAGAATATATTCTCCATGAAGCCAGGAAGTCATTGGCTTGTCACTGCCAAGTCTCCCAGTGTTTGATTCCTGCAGAGAACGCCTCCATACTTTTTTTTTTTTTTTAATTCAGTGAACAAACCAGGATGTAGAGAGGCAGTAAATACTTTGGCTTCCATTCACAAACTCTGCAAATATTTACCGAACACCCACTCTGTACCAGGCAACACCCGCTCTCATTTTCACAGTTTCAGCCTACGACTGGCTGGGCGAAGATTTTAAAATCAAAGCTTATTCGGAGTTTAGGGAAGTATTAAGTGGACCCTCCACAGGTTTAGAAAACCCCTCTCGTGGAAGCCACACTCTCATAAAGAAACAGGACTTTGCTTCCCGGGATAGGCGGACCTTGGAGCCCCAAGATGTGTGGAAACTGGGGTGGAGCTAGCCCAGGTCGCTAAGGAACCTCGGTCTTCCCACGCTGCGGGGGCGCGGCGGGGGCGGGACTACAAGTCCCAGGCTGCTCAGCGCGCCGCGGCCCTGCGGAGGGCGCGGCGCGGGGAGGTGGGCGCTGCGGCGGCGGCCCGGAGGCGCGGGGCGCGGGCGCCGG
>NW_026596120.1:986137-1007346 GCF_907164565.1 Psammomys obesus | reverse complement strand
TCTTCGGGCGCTGCGGCGGCGGCCCGGAGGCGCGGGGCGCGGGCGCCGGCGGCGGGCCATGCCTGGGGCCGGGGCCCGCTCAGAGGAGGGCGGCGGAGGTGAGGGACCGGCGCCGGGAGCCGGCCCGGAGGCCGGGGCGGTTGCGGGGCGGGAGCCCTCGCGGCTGTGCGGCTACCTGCAGAAGCTCTCGGGCAAGGGCCCGCTGCGCGGCTACCGCAGCCGCTGGTTCGTGTTTGACTCGCGCCGCTGCTACCTCTACTACTTCAAGAGCCCGCAGGACGCTCTGCCGCTCGGCCACCTGGACATCGCCGATGCCTGCTTCAGCTACCAGGACCGCGATGAGGCTGCGGAGCCGGGAGCCGATCCTCCCACGCACTTCCAGGTGCACAGCGCTGGTGCAGTCACGGTGCTCAAGGTGGGAAGATCGCGCCCCGGAGTCCACTCGTGTCCCGCCTGCAGACTTTCCCTTCCACCTTCCTTCCTTGCCCCAAAGGCCTCCTCTTATCCTGCCCAAGCCTCCCTTCGCTACTGCCCACTCTGATTCCTTCCTCATTCTTACCTTTGCCCTTTACCTGTGCTGGGGCAGGGTTGAGGGTTACTCAGTCTGATCTTTGACACTTTGACCCGTAATCTCCCAATATGCCTTCCCTCGGTCCCTTCTCGTGTCCACTCTCGCCATCCCTGGGATGCTCTGGGAGTCCCTCCCACAGTTGAAGGCTTCCATCCTCCACCCCTGCCTTTACAACTCTGCCTGTGTGGCCCTTTGAGTGACCTCTCTGTGCTTCAGATACCTGCTCTGTAAAGTGGGGACAGCAGTAATAGCTATTTCGTAGGGATACTTTGATTAAGTGATTTCCAGTCTCAAGTGCTCAGCGAATGTGGTGTGTTTGATGCTATAGCCAGAGGCAAGTGATGGCAGGACCCCTGGAGATAATTTACCACAGCCCCCTCCAGAGAGGTCGGGATGCTCCAGCTGTGCTCACTCTGGCTGTGCCTGTTTTTTGATTCTTGGGAAAGGTGGGAGGGGTTGCTTCAGCTTATGGGAGGCTTGCTTCTGCTTCCCCAGAGAGATTGGGTATTAGAGGCTTGGCAGTAGTTAGCAGTCCTGGGGCAGCTTTTACTGATGCTGGGAGTACCAGATGCCCGGACCTTGACGTCTCCTAGGAGTTGTCCTGTTTAGAGTCACAGGGTTCTGGGCCCTGGCCTGGAGCTGGGCTGCCTCTCACTCTGGGCCTTGCTCCCTGCTCTGGTTCCCTGAGTCTCCACCCTCTCTCTCTTTCTGGCTTCCCTTCCGTATTGCAAGCTGGGCTTTCTCCAGAGCCACAGGGCTGGGCTTGAAGCAGCAGCTCTCTCAAAGCTGGCCAAGTAGAGAGCAGAGTGGCCTTGTGAGCATGCAACTGTTCCCGAGATCTGCAGAATGCACAGCAGCTGGAGCTGTTCCCTGAAGCCATTTCTTGGAGCTTTGTCCACTCAGCAAAGTCTCATTCCAGGGGGGAGGAAAGGGGTTGTCTCTTGGGACTCCCTCTCCCCTCTCTGAGTAGAGCCATGAAATGTTTCTGTAAAGGAAGCCAAGCAGTGTGGCAGTTCAACTTGAGGTAACTTAGTGTTTGTGTAAACTTGGGACTGACTCCAGTGTGTCCACAGGGAGTTTTGTCAGAGGCAGATGCTTGTCGTCTGTGTACATGTCGACACTGGTGAATTTCCGGTGGAATTGCTTGTTAAAAAAGAAAACTGAGCTTCCTGTTTCAGATTTTTTTCAGATAACTTTAGAACCCTCTCACTACCAGTTCTTTCATGTTTAAAACAGTGTCTGCATAGGTGGAGTTACAGTGCTTACTTAGTGTTAGGGGTATGGCTTTAGACTTGGATGGATTTGAACTTGCAGCCTGAGTCATCGTCATGTGTATTGGACCATTTTATCACTTCTCAGTCTAGTTCCTGCTTTGGTCTAATGTGAATTTTGCCTTCCTGCTGGAGCGGCTGTGAGAGCACTAGAAATCATGGAACATGGATAACACGTTGTAAGCACCACCTGGCAGAGATAAAACATCAGGCACTGTCATTGGCCAAATATGTGCTACCATCATTGTAGTCATAAAATGGAGTGTTATGGGTAGTGGACCTAGGGAATTAGAGTTGTGTCACTCTGTGTGCCTGTCACAGATGTAGAATTGAGCAAGAAATAAGAACTTACAGAATGAGGCCTTTTATGTGATGATTAAGAAGTTTGTATGAAATATCACACACCATGAGGATCTATGCTGTGCCCTTCCAGGAGTTGGGAAGCTATGTCAGAGTGACAAGCCCCAGTTTGGGGTGGTAGATGACCCCAGTAGGAAGATAAGCTTGTGGAAGAGGATAGATATCCTGGCGTTTCTACTTTTGTTCTGCAATGCTTTTCATCTTAGACTGGGTCATAGCTGTACCCAGGTTTGTTGTGTTGTTCTGCTTACCTTTTTGTAGCCCCGGCTGGCCTTTAACTCATAACCTCTGGCTCCTGAGAGCCGAGATTAACGGTGTGTGCCATCACACCCAGCTTAGATTTAAACTTTTTTTGTTGTTGTTTTTATTTTATTTTATTTTTGAGACAGGGTTTCTCTATGTAGCCTTGGCTATCCTGGAACTCACTCTGTAGGCCTAGCTGACCTGGAACTTGCAGAGATCCACCTGCCTCTGCCTCCTGAGTACTGGTAGTAAAATCGTGCACCACCACTGCCCAGCTAAACATTTAATTTTTTTTTTTAATTGTACACATATGAGTGTATGTATATATACCTGGTTCCTGCAGGAGTCAGGGAGGATACCTGAAAACTGGAGTTACTTATGGTTGTGCGCTGCCGCATGGGTGCTGGGAACCAAACCTGGGTCCGCTATAAGAGCAAGTGCTCTTGACGTATTAGCCATCTCACTGGCCCCTGAGACAGTTTTGTTTTGCCTTTTTAAAGGGTGAGGGCACATTCGAATATGGGTTACTGAGCCACCTCGTTCTCATTAAGAATTTCTCACAGCCGTCATGAATATTCATGCAGAACTTTTTTTTAACTTATTTTTAATTTATGCCCACATTTATGTAAGTGTGCTCTGTGTACTGTGCCCATGAAGAATTAATCAGATCTCCTGGAAACAGAGTTACAGATCATTGTAAAGCACCAGGTAGTTGCTAGGAACTGAACCCAGATCCTCTGCAAGAGCAACAAGTGCTCCTGCCTTCTTGCGGGACAGTTTTATATGTAAAATCAGAGAAAGTGACAGGATATCTGAGTGTTGGCTTGATAGAAATGGTGGGAATAGAAAAGGACGAACCTTTCCAAAAGAAAAGAACAGCTGAGATGTAAGTCAGGGTGGTTTTGTTTTTTAGGTGAATTTTAAGAGGCTGAGAAGGTGGGTAAAAGTGCTTAGGAGGGCCTGAGTTTGATCCCCAGTACACAAGGAAAAGCTGGAGATGGTGTTAACATACCTATAATCCAGCTGGAGAGAGCCAGGTGGGTCCCTGGAGCACCGTGGCTAGCCAGTCTAGTCCACTGGTGAGCTCCAGGAGCAGTGAGAGCCTGTCTCAAAACATGAGAGTGACTGAGAACACACCAACATTGTGTGTATCTCTCTTATACACACAAGGAGAACTTCAGGGCACAGCAATTCCTTGTGAGTTGCTGGAGTAAAAGCATCACAGTGGAAAAGCAGGAAAATAGCAGTCATCTTCCTTCCATGTGATCTGATTCCCGTGAGCATGGATGCTTCACACGAGCGCTGCTTGCCCACTGGGGAAAACCTGGTTTTCAAGGAGCTGGTAAGGACTTATCTCTGCTTCAATTCAAGTATATATATAACTGCAGATGCCATTTCTCCTGAAAAAAAGATGGGTTAGAAAGAGAAGAAAATCAGTGATTTGCTTACTGTGTTATCATATGTTTCTTATTTTAATAGTCTTTCAGCCTTCTCGGAAGAAGCTGTGGCTTTGTTGGACTTTTTCATAATGCCTTACTGCGTAAGTCTTAATGAAAGCTGAGACTGGAATTTCTTGGTAAACTCCTCTATTCTTAAAGTCAGGGATCTGATCCAGAGCCCTATTTTACAGATGAGGGAAAAGAGGCCAGAGCAGGGGCTGGGGTTTGCCTGAGATCACGAGGCTAGACTCAGACCGTCTGAAAACAGTTTCTGGGAACAGGGAGTGTCCCAGTTGTATTATCTGCTTTGGCAAATCTCTCTCTCCAGACTTTGGGTACTGGATTGTTTAGTTTTGGATTGGGTAAAGTGTAGTGGCATTTCTGCCTTCACTGCCTTTTGGACGGTCCTTTTAATGCAGTAAGGACCTGGAACATGGTCTTGCCTGATTCTGCTACATGGATACACAGTAGTTTTGAGTAGAAATTGCTGCAAAGGCCTAGAAGAGACAGATGTTTCCTGTGTGTTGTTTACAGGGTGCTAGGGTCTTCTTTCCCAACTTTCCTGAGCCCAGACGCATAGAGGTATTTCTGGATTGAGTTGGTACTTTGGGATAAAAAGCATGTGACTGAATGTGGGAAAAGTTTGGACGACCCTGCCCTGGCTGATCTCTGCAGTTCCTTGGAGCGAGATACATCATCAGACTGGCCACCCTCTTCTTCCTTTCTCATAGGCATTTGGTGCTCACATGGACATGTGTGTGTTGCTTGTTGGTTTCCAAACCACACGTAACTGAACAATTATGCATCCCTATTCTTAACCCCACTTTGTGGGAAAAGTGCCCATTCCCTCGTGTTGAACAGCTCTCAGCTTAATGATAAACATTTGTTGGTGTGGATAATCATAGTGTGCTCAACTCAGAATAGATGTGGTAAACCAGCCCTCCTTGCTGAATGGTTCTGCTAAGCTGTTGTGCACTCAGGTATCTTGTAGGGTCTTGAAGCATTATTTAAATCTTAGGTGTGGGAACTTGGCTTTTCACAGATTTGTTATGGTTTCCCAGGTAGCCAGTTTCTTAAGGCAAGTATTCCTGCTCAAGTTTCTGATATAATGGCTCTGTCTCCCAGTGCCTCTTACATACTCCTTGTTGTGGAGTGTCTCTACCATACAACATCTAGTCTAGCTCTCTGCGGACTTCTCACAACAAAACCAGCATAAAAGTATGTGTGTTAAAGACAGTGAATATTCAGTATCTTTTTCCAAGTTTATATGTTGAAGCTTGAAGCCCTGACTCAAGAGGGCCTTCATGAATGAGATTAAGTTTCATATAAAGAGAGTCCAGAGAGATTATTTGCCTTACAGGGCAGAGCATAAAATTGTCCTTCCTCAAACATTTAATGAGGACTGTTTGTGTGTTAGACTCAGGCAGTGCCAGATCACAGATTCACAGGTCTTTGCCAGGGACTGAATTGGCCAGCGTATTGATTTTGAATGTTTTGGCATTCAGAACTGTGAAGAATAAATTTTTGTTTAAGCCACGCAGTCTATGACATCATCATCATTTGCATGTATGATGTATATGTGTGCATGGCACATACATGTGAATGTTTTTGTAAGAAGAAGACAGGGCACGTTGAGTATCATTGCTGTCTGCCTATTCCCTTGAGACAGGGTTGCCCACTACAGCCAGCCAGTAAGTTCCTGTTTTTTTTCTGTGCCACTTCACCCCTACCCCAGCTCACGCGAGCACGCGCGCACACATACATCCCCACACACACACCCTCTGGGTTACAGACATAAACAGCCAGGCCCACTTTTCATGTGGGTGCTGGAAATTCAAACTCAGGTCCTCATGGCTGCATAGCAAGCACTGAGCCATCTCCCCAGTTCCAGTGTATATATTTTTTTCAGTGCCTGAACTAAGACAAGAAGCCAACGCAGACTTTCATTAGATGAAAGAATAGTCATCCCCAGTAAGCACAATTTAGTATGACCTCTGACCCTTTAGAAGGGATCATCTAGAACGCTTGAGTTACGGATGTTATAAAAACATGTCTGCCATGTTATATAAGGGGATGCCATTCAGTAAAAGGCCAGTGAATGTTGCAGGCATTAGGAATCCAATAGAGATTTTGATTTAGCCTTCCCCAGAGGAGAGAGTTTGCTGTCAGTCCTGTGTGTGGGAGTTTGTGGTGTATTTCTTGCCCACAGTTTGGGCTCTGGGAACACTGTTTTACCAAGGGCAAACTTTTTATGGAAAGGGCCATATAGTAAATACTTGAGGTTGCACAGGCAGTGCCATCTCTGTCATTACTTTAGCCTGTTGTACTATTCTAAATGTGGTCATTTGCTGGTATAGCTTGGTTCCCAAATTTTGAATTTCATATAATTCATATAATATTCTTATGTCACACAAAAGATTTCCCTTCTGATTTTTCCCAGCCGTTTAAAAATGTTGATTTTTAAAATTTTGTCTCTCTCAAGCAACACAAACATAAACAGCAGCTGGCCCTACGGTGGGAGGACCCACAAAGGACAGGGCCATGTTTAGACCCGGCCGTGTTCTCTTTGCTTCAACCTGTGGTCTTTGGGTTTATGGCAGGATTTTAATCTTTGTTCCCAAGAGCTGAAGTAATCAGTGATTGTGAAGCAGGGACTGATGAATATTTCCCCCGGCTGGATGTCTGAATCCATTTGGACTGCTGTAACAATGTCTTCTACATTGCGTAGCTTATAAATATCAGAAATGTATTACTCACAGTTCTCGAGGCTGGAAAGTCTGAGCCCAAGGTCTGAGCAGATTTAGTCTGCTGAGAGCTCACATGGCTTTGCAGGTGATGCCTCCTGGCTGAGTCCTCACATGGTAGAACTTACTAACTCCCTACACTTTCTAAACAATCCCATTGAACCCACCTCACTCGCTCATTTTTTCCTTGATATACGGTCTCGTATAGCTCAGGCTGGCCTAGAGCTCATATGTAGCCTTGAACTTCAGATCCTCCTGCCTTCTCTTCCAAGTGGCAGGATTGTAGGTGTGTATGACATCTGGTTTATGTGGTGCTGGAGATTGAGCCCCGGGCTTCATGCATGCTAGGTAAGCATTCTACCAACTAAGGCATGTTGACCCTTTTGTCTTTTTTTTTTTTTTTTTTTAAGGCAACGGAATTGTATTCATCAATTCCAATTGATGGATCGTGTAGTGTGTGTGTACATGTGTTTGTGTGTGTGTGTGTGTGTGTGTGTGTGTAGAACAATACTGTGAGCAATGTGTAATGCGTGACAGTTCCATTGCTGTGAGAAAGTACATTCATAGTTCCATCAACATGAGTGCACGCTTTCCAACATGGAGCTCCTTTGCAGGAATTCGTTATTCCATAAAGATAGATGTGAGTCCATGCCCATAGATATAACAACAGCAAAAACAAAAGTAATTCTTAAGTCCCTGAGAAGCAAGTAAAGTTGGAGATGGAGCCAGGCACATCCTAGTACTTGGCAGGCTATTTGCTGAGCCTTACCATACAGAGTTACATACTCCTCTGCCAGTGCAACAGCATTCACATCTGAATGTCTTCCAATTCTTCTGCCATAAACTGTAAACATAGATGGAGTCTGGAGATAAGAGGTGTGGCCAACTTTCTAAGTAATAAGGGAGCCATGTGTCAACTCCCAAACACCTCAAAAAACAGGAAGATGATAATCCTACCAACAAAGCCCAAGTGTTTCTCTTGTATTGCCAATAGCCTGATTCAGAGTCTTTTCTGGTGACTTAAACTTGCCGTACACCATCTGCCCATGGGCCTTCCTAACACGTCTTGTTGCAGAGGGGAGAGTACAGTAGTTTCCTAATCGAGCATTAGGAGACCTGTGTTCCAGGCTCAGTTCAATTTATTCTTTTATTCCCCGGGATCATTAGAGGAAAGGCACATTTTCCACATGCAGGATAAGTAAGTTTTTCTGACATCTGCTAGCCACAAGATACCTGAACTTTAGTTTTGTTGTTGGGGAATTCTCCTGAGATAAGGATCGTGGGCCCTGAAATCCAGCTTCCTAAAGGTGAATTCCTGCCTCACCTGCCTGCTATGTGATGTTGAACAAGAGACTCTAGATAATCATGGATCTTACTTCACCAGAAGTCATTGAAGATAGACAAGTTAACTTCCCGGAAGTGTTTGGACTGGACCTGGGACATGACTATCATCATTATAAAATGAAATATTAAGTGCATAAATGGCTAAAGAAAATGTGTCACAGTGAAGCTTTGTTTAGTCTTGAAGAATTAAGTTACGTCATTTGCAGGAAAATGGATTGAGGTAGATAGCACCATGCTAAGCAAAACAATCTAGACTAAGAAGGAAACAGTGTTGCATGTTCTCTCTATATGAAATCTAGAATTAAAAGATTGTATGTATCTGTATACAAGATTATATATGTGTGTGTATATATAGAAACATACATACATGACTTTGAAGGGTATATGAAACATGAAAGTAGAAAGAGAACCACTTGGGAAGAGGAAGGGAATCAGTGGTAGAGGGACAAAAAAAGAGTAATGGAAGGATGATGGATATACATGCTATACACATATGAAGTGTCATAATGAAACCCATTCATTTTATGATACAATGAATATATGCTAACATAGAAAATGTAATTTTTTAAAGTAGACAAGTGCAGAGTTGGAGATATCTCCAACAGTAGTTTCTGAAGTATCTTTGCTTTGTCATGGCTAAGAGTGCTGACATTTGTTGTGATAGCTTGTAAGGATCTGCCCTGTCCTGACCTACTCTGCCTGCCCTCCTGAGGCCTTCCTGATGGCCACCTTCAGTAACTGGGAGATTCACATTCTTTCCTCTATGTATACTGCCTCCTATTTCCCCTTCCAAGATAACTGTTTCCTGAGAAGTAGAGGGGTGACTGTAGTGGTTTGAATGAGAATGGCCCCATAGGCTCCTATTTTAATGTTTAGCCCCCAATAGGGAGAACTGTTTGGGAAGGATTAAGAGGTGTGGCCTTGGAGGAGGTATGTCACTGGGGGTAGGCTTTGGGGTTTCAAACACCCGCACCATCCTCAGTTAGCTCTCTCTGCCTCATGTTGTTATCTCAACATGCAAGCTCTCGACCATTGCTCCAGTGCTATGCCTGCCTGTCTGCTGCCTTGCTCCCCTCCATGATGGTCTTGGACTTTATTGAGCCCCAAACTAGGCACTCTCTTTTGTAAGTTGCCTTAGTCATATTTTTGTCACAGCAATAGAAAATTTATTAATATAAGCACCAAGTGTGCTTGGTATTGACCAAGGGATCTGAGGGGAAAGAAGCATTTAACGATCAGCCACTGGTTGCAGCCTTCCCATCTCTAGTCAGAGCAGAATATAAATGGTAACCCTCTTCCTCCCAAAAGCAGGGAAGATCACCACTGTTGTAGAAATGATTCTTAGACTGGGAAAGGGAAAGAAGTTATGATTAGGAATTTGGGGTTTGGAAGTCGAGAGACATCTGAGTGAGATTTTCCCTAAATCCTCACAGGCCAGGGCTCTGCTGGCTTTGGTTTGCTTTCATACAGTACCTGTGGTATGGGCATGGGGAGTTGGGAAGTGGTGATACTTGTAACTAGTTTTCTGAACCCGCTACCAAAGTCACCCAGTTCAGCTAATGCCGTGGGACTAATGAGGCCTTCTGAGGGCAAGAAGCTGAGAGGGCCCGGGAGACTGCAGTGTTCATGACCTACTTGTAGGCACAAGAAACCCTGGGTATGCTGGAGGGTCAGATGGTTGGTCTCCTGATGCAGTCAGATCCTTTCCTAGTCTCTAAGCACCTGATACCAAGTCTGTAGGAGCGCAAGAGTTTCCTGTGTAGTCCACCACTGTGTTTCTAAGGCTTTAGGGGGGTGCCAGGTACCCAGGAGATGCTCAGGCTATGTTTGTTAGCTAACAGAAGCTTTGAGCCCTCAGCTTCTCTTGCAGAAAGTGAGCACAGGTGTGAGGGTAGGATATGTGCTCCTATTTCATGGTAAATGGAAGGCTGTAGAGTCCATTTATTTAGCAAGTGTTTTTCTATCTATATCATCTTCTAAACATTGTACAACCTTTAAATTTTTTTCTTTATGTGTACGACTATTTTGCCTGCATTTAAGTATGTGTACCACATGTGTGTCTGCTGAGAAGAGAGCACCAGATCCCCTGGATCTGGAGGTACAGTTGATTGTGGGCCGCCGTGTGGGTACTGGGATTGAACACAGGTTCTCAGGAAGAACAGCCATGCTCTTAACCACTCTCCAGCCCCAGTGTTGTGCATCTTGATGCAAATATATCTGAATTCTTTTCGTTGATTTAGGAAAAATATAGCGTTAGAACTTTAAAAATAATTTGTACCTTTAAAAGTAATTTGACACAAGAATTGCAAGAATATTAGAAAGAAGCCATTTTTGTCCACATATGTCAGTACTGTGAGGTAAATACGAAATGTCTGCCTTTTGTGTGTGTGTGTGTGTGTGTGTGTGTGTGTTTCTGACAGAGTTCTGGCATTTCTCTATAGAAAATGGGGGGGAATACCTAGGATCTGCCTGTATCTGCTCCCTCTCCCCAGGGAGGGTACAGTCACACCTGGACTTGTACTTATGTGCTGGGGATTCAAACTTGGATCCTTTTACTTGCACTGCAAGCACATACGTAACACGGAGCCACTTCCCCAGCCTCTGTCTAATTTCATCAAGAAGAATACCTGGAGAAGACAAGCCAGGGGAGTTAGGCTCTGGTGTAATTGTGGAGCTGCTCAAAGACTAAGTACCTTTTGAGTCTGCAGAAATGTCCCAGGAAGATAAGAGTCTGCTCCTTTTAATGAGATTTCATCCTGTGTTTTGCTCACTTTTTGTGGAGATTGTGTGGAAAACAGGAATTAGGGGAGAAGCAGCTTCTGGAGCTGAATCCTTTGGCCTCCTCTTCCTCCTCTACCTTCTGGGAATAGCAGCCTTTCTTGCAGCAGCCCTGGTCAGATGGAGAGTTACTGGCTGGAGGAGGGCAAGCCAGTGTTATCAGGATGTTGATCTTGGATTAGAGGAATTACTTCTAGGCAGCAGGCCCAGTTTTATTTTCCTTTCCAGTCTGTGATGTCAAGAAAGACTACTTGTAGGAAGGTGGCTGGCTTTGTGAATGTGATTGCAGCCAGCTACTTCCCCAGTCCTGATAGATACCCTTGGCTGGAGTCAGATATCTTCTCTGGCCTCAGGGAGCCTTCCCCAGTGTTTACACTGGAGTGTGATCATGTCACTGTCATTAAATGGCTCTGAGATCTGGAGGAGGTCATTTGGTGTTAGTGTTCTCCCTGTTGCTCCAAAGTCAGAGAGCTACAGAGGCCTCCAAAGATCAGCCTGCCCGCCCTTCCCAGTGTGACTTAGTCTTAGAGCTAAAATCTCCTCCAGATGCATGGTCCAAGCTGTTAGATAATCCTTGTTCCATGTGTATATCCATTATTAGGAAATCAGGCTTATGCTCTTACGGTTTTATACAGATACACACTTGTACATTTAATTATTTTCTGTTGGGCATAAGTTGGAGAAGCTTAGTTACATTCAGTTTGAAAATGGACAGCAAAGATTATAAATCTCCCATTGGAGCTAAGCAAACAGAAGCAGGGATGGAGGTGCGCCCCACCCCTCTCAGGCATCTTTGTGATAAAGTATTCACTCATGGAAGCAGGCCTTTGGCTAGAGTGAGTCCTCTAGCCTTAGGAAGGGAACTCCAGTTTACCCAGCCCTCATATGTGTGCTGTTCCAGAGGTAACATGCTAGTAAGACTTTTCCTGTCCTCTGAAAGAATGTAGATTCCTTAGAATAGTGGTCCTGGAAGTGACTGTGTGGAGAAGTCTCCAGAACTGTCGAAGTGGGGTTCCTGTTCTCCTGGAGATTCTGCCATGCCCTGTAGGCCAGTATGGGCCTCAGGACTCTACATTTCCAGTAGGCATCCCTGCTGCCTGATCTCTGGCCTCTCCTCTCTGCTCTCTGGGTCATGAGTGACTGTTCTTTTTGGTCCCGTTTGATGGTGGCTATGATGCATGTGTAGAGGTCACAGGACAGCTTGGGAGAGCCAGTACTCTCTTTCTACGACATTAGAGTTCTGGGGATGAAACTTAGATTACCTTCTCTCTGGCCTTTGATGGTAAAGCAGAAATAACAGAAGTGTGTGGGTGGAAACCAGTGGAGTGTGAGCCCTTTATTCTCAGGTTAGCACTCTGTGGTTTGTAGCTGCAATCGTCTTTGCATTCTGGGTTTCTGTGCCCTGGGAGGAGGCAGTGTGGGAGCAGGGCTGTCGAGCAGGCCTTGGCTGAAGCCAAAGGAGTTCTTAATCGTCCTGACTTTGGCTCATTTTTCAGTGGCAAAGCCATTGGACTGTAGCTCTCTGGTCACTTGGAGGCTTCCCATGCTCCTTTTCTCTGAAACTGAAAGCACTTGACAGGCTTTGCCATTTTCTGAGGGGAAAAGCAGGCACCAGGAATGACCTTGTCCTTGCCTGCATCGTGATGAACCTTGCCTGGGTGGGCAGCCTGGGCTGAGAGGCTGTGGTTCAGCCAGCTTCTCACAGGATGGACATGTCTGCAGCACCCATGTCTTCCTACTTTCCAGCTCTTCTCTGCTCTGCTAATGGACTTTATTCTAAGTCCATTACCAGTGCTTGCCCCCACCACCCATAGCAGGGTCCCACTGCATCTCAGACTGGCCGGAAACTCACCATGCAGCCCAGACTCTCAGCAGTTTGGGTGAACACTGGAAATATAGGTGTGAGTCACTATACCTGGCTACCTTCTATTATGGTACTAAAGGTACTTTTAATTGCTTTTCTCTCAAGATTTTTTTAAAATATGGGATACCTCACAGATTGGATTGTCATCCCTGCATGGAGCCATACCATTGTTCTATTTTGGTCCAGTTTTAGTGTTGGAGCTGCCCAAGCTAGCACAGTGTTTGCTTCTAAAAGCGGACTGTCCCAGTGCTGGGGACAGCAGCTCTCCCCAGCTGGCCTCTCACCAGAGTAGGTCAGAAGATGGAAACTGTCCAGCCCTCGAAAAGGAATTAGGTTAGATTTCAGGTAGTTATTTTCATAAGACAGATGAAAATGCTAACTTTAATTAGCAGTTTAAAGACTTAACAAGTAGGAATTTATTGTGTCCCCTAAATACATGGAGTTTGTAAAATTGCATCCTGTTTTCCAAGGAGCAGGCAGCCCAGTGTTGGCTGCCTTGGCCTCTCACTTGGGTTCAAACAGATGATTTCAAAAATCTTCCAAAGGAAAAACACGTATTTTTCCACTAGTATGAAGCCCAGTCCCTTGAGATTGTTTCTAGACTTGTGTGTAATTTTGACACACTCAAAAGAAAAAATTGGAAGCTAAAGTTTGTTAGATTTGGGGTGTTGTCTGCCATCCATATGAACTTGGTTTTGTGTTATTAGGCTTACATTTTTATATTGCATATGAGGAAAGAACCTTAGACATTCCTTGGAAATGAATATATCCTTTCTTAAAGTTTAAGAATTGAGTTCTTCCCTTGAGCAGCCATTACAATTTTAAAAAACAGTGGGTGAAACCTTTCATGTGGTTTTTATGCCTGTTCTTCTGTCTGTGGCTCCTGTGTTCTGTTGGCTCTGCCGTATAAATGTGCTGGGATCTAACCCCCTGGGGAGGAAGCCAGAGTCCAATCTCTTAAGCAGATTGAAAGCCATCAACATATAGTGCTTTGGAGAAATGGATGATTGCCTCTGCAGGGGACGTTGCTGGCCTCATAGGTGGGTGCTTCTGAACTGGATTTTGAGGTAGTTAGGTGGGATCAGAACTGGCCTTGCTCATCCGTATGTTGTGGGGAGGGGGGGGGAGGTCATGGTCCTGTGGAGGGTGGGCAGTGTGGGCCCTATGCCCAGCCAGATGACTTGGCATTGGAAGACATCCAAGGGTTGTAGACATGGCATGGGTATAACTTCATTGACTAGGGCTCAGAAAAGACTGGGAACAGCCATCCAGTTGGAGGACCTGCCACTGAGGCCTGGTTTGAGAGGCTGATCAGGGCATCTGCAAACCTGGTGGGCCTGCTGTGTGGAAGCTGTTGCTGTCTTCTCTGTGTCTGTTTGAACGTGGCCTTATAATGGCTTGTGGCTTTCCATTTCTTTCAATTTCATTTTTAAACATTCATTTTATTTTATTCATATGAGTGTTTTTGCCTGCTGTATATCTGTTCACCACATACATGTCTGGTACCCTCAGGTGTCAGAAGAAGGTGTTGGATTCCCTGGAACTGGAGTTACGAATGGTGGTGTGCTGGCATGTGGGTGCTGGGAATCGAACCCATGTCCTCTACAAGAACAACAAACACTCTTAGCCACAGCCCTGCTGCTTTCTATTTCTAAACCCTGTCCTTAGAGTAGAACTGTGGCTGCAAGCATCCCTTGAAAGCACCATATGGACTGCTGGTCTTGCTTCCTCAGTCTCAGGGCACCATGCCTGCAGCCCGGAACTGAGGCCTTGTGCACTGATGAGTGCATGGCCTCTGGTGTGCCATGCACCCTTGTGAGGTTTTAAATTGAACTTCAGTGTTGCTCAAGGTCATCAGCCTTTCAGCATTTGGAAAAAGCCATAGAGGAACTTCTGTTTCCTGCAGAAGTACTGAATAATGGGGTTTGGCTTGGGCACACTCATCCTCCTCCTCAAGAGTGGGGCATGCAGACTTGGCCTTGGATTTGACATGAAGCTGGCAGTGAGAGCTTGGTGAGCACAATGCCCTAGAATGTGAGTATGGTGCCTATCAGAACACCACCCTGGAGCAGCATCGTGGTGTGATCTCCACTTCACCAATGAGGCATCCAAGGCCTGGGTGAATGAGTTTCTTGCCTTGCCCAGCTATCAGGTGGTGGAGCAGGGATGTGAAGCCAGGTGCTTAGGCTCCATGGGTAGGTATATGATGTTATTTTTGGAGAGTATTGTGGGGGTTAAATGGCTGTGTAGAACAAAAGCTCAGCGTGTGGTGATTGTTTAATTGACAGTGTTACACTGCTAACATGCCAGTATAGATGACTGGAGAGCCTATACTTTATTCTATTTTTTAAAGGAAATTGGTATATGTATTTGTGTGTAGTAAAATGTTCAAAAAAAAAGTACACCTAAGTTTTGAGAGGGACCATTTCTGGTAATGTGGTTATGTTCACCTTATTCTCTTTGAATCCTGAGAGAGAGAGAGAGCGCGAGAGCGAGAGAGAGCGAGCATTATTACTTGATAATAAAGTCTAAATCTGGGACCAGCAAGATGGTTTAGTGGCTAAACTTGTTGCTTTCACAGAGAGCCTGGATTTGGTTCTCAGCACACACATGGTCTGAGCTGAGCAAGGACTCCCTGCAAAGCTGTGGCAGCCCTAGACTCCACATCAGACTCTGGTTTAGAAGATCTTCAGGCATCTTCTCAGTTTATTTCTTCCATTTTTAGTCACACTGACATTTTCTTTGCTTGTTTACATTGTGGCTTTATAAAGACTTTCTGTTCCAAGAAAATAGAAATACAGGGATGTTTCTTCTATATTGCTTGAGGAAAGACTCAGCCCTGTGACTGTCAGCTTAGGGCCAGCCCCCTAGAGTTGGGGGGAAGGCGGTGTTGAGAAGCAGCTAGTGGCTTGCAGTTTGAAGTCTGTCCTTCTCACTGTCACTTCAGGGCTCATTCCTAAAGGAGTGGCTTATTTTCTGCATCACAGCACAGCTCACAGCTGGGCAGGATCATGCCCACCAGAAGAGCGGACCTCACTGCTTGCTGTCCACACTCTCTGCCAAACTTTTTCCTATGTATCTCTCACCTGCTACGTAGCTCTGTAACCCCAGCCATCCCTTCATCTCCTTAAAAATGCTGTAGAAATCTAAGGATCTCTTGCCTCAAGAGGCGCAAGGAGACAAGCAGTTTTAATTATATAGATTTTCTTGTAACTTAATGGGTTTTTTTCCATTCATTAATTTAGCAAGTTCACCAACTCACTTATCTGATGATTTGTATCCAATTTATTAAATCTCAAATCAAATTTTAGGTAATTCTTCACTCTGACAAGTTTCTCATGTAAATCATTCATGGTGATTTTATTTCTTTCCACATGTTTGACTGGTTGTCAATACAGTTATTCAGTAATTAATCTTTTCTCCACTGGTTTGATTTAAACTTAAATGCTCATTTGCACACTTAACCATGTGTTTTGATTTACCAGTAATATATGTTCTTGCTTTAATTATTCTGGCTTTATAATAAGTTTGACTATGGTAGGAAGAGGTCTGGCCCCACTATTTCAGACTGAACTTTACATATATTTTATCAGTCTTGTCATGTTTTGAATTTGAACTAGACTTTTTCAGTCCATAGAATGAAGGATGTCTCAGTTAAATAGCTGGACTCCCCACCCCAATCTCTAAAACTGCTTTATTCAGAATGTAGCCAGTCTGAGAAGTAGTGGATTAACATGCCAAAAAGAGCTGTCTTTTGTTTCACCTCCAATCAACAGGGCATTTTATGTTAATTGTGGTGAGAGTGTGTCTAGTTGTTAGTTGCTAGGTGGGTAGAAGAAAACATTTGCTTTCCGAGTGTCTCAGCGACAGGAGTCAGTTGGGTCTTCTTAAGATCTGTGTCCCTAACGCCAACTGTTACGATGAGGTCCTGGCCAGTCTCTAATGTACATGCCTCTGTTACCTTTTCATCTTTAGGAGGCCTTAGGATCAGTCTCTAGTAATGAGATCAAAGAATTATTATTGTCTCTAAATGTGTGGAGTGAGCTTGTGTTTGAGAGAAAGAGAGGGGGGAGGAGAGAAGGGAAAGACAGAGACAGAGACATTCACCACATGGTCAGAGGTATGCACATATGTATATTTCGTACAGAGGACAGTATTAGCAGGTATCCTTGGGTGCTTTCTACCTTTTCTCTTTCTTTTTCCTAACTTTCTTTCTTTTTCCCTCCTTCCCTCCCTCCCTTTCTTTCTTTCTTGCTTTCTGGTTTGGGTTTTTGTGTTGTTTTGTTTTGTTTTAATTGAGACAGGGTTTCTCTGTGTAGCCTTGGCTGTCCTGCGCTTGCTTTTTAGACCAGGCTGGCCTCGAACTCACAGAGATCCGCCTGCTCTACTTCCCTGAATGCTGGGGTTACATATGTACACCACCACTGACTGGCACTGTTTTGCTTGTTTCTGAGATAAGGTTTCTCCTCGGCCTGGAGCAGATTGTACTGGCTGTCCAACAAGCCCCTGGGCTCCTCTTTGCTCTGCCTCCCCAGCGATGCAATTACAAGTGTGTGCTGCTGCTGCTTCCCCTTTTGCTTTTCCTTCCTCTTTTTTGTAATGTGAGTTCAGGGGATCAAACTCAGGCCCTCATACTTACAAGACAACAAGAACTTTCTCAACTGAGCCGTCTCCCTAGCCCTGTGAACATTCTCAGCTGGAGGGCTGGAGTCCCAGGGAGTGAACAGCTGAGGCAAGGCTGTCACAAGTAGAGCCTGTGCTAGCAGGTGAAGCCTCACTCCCTAGCTTTACTGCTAAGTACTCTGCCAGGCTCCCCAGTCATGTGTCCTATGTGGTGGGCCCTTAGGAGAGGTCTGCTGAAAAGGTTTGCACAGACAAAGGTAAGCAAAGGGCCCAGTAAGTGTTGTTTCATACACTATACATTATATCTGGACTGTCAACATATAAAATGACCAATAAATTCTTTTGCCATTTCCAGTTTTGTTTTGTTTATTTCGTTAAAAAAGTAAATTTCTTCTGAAATCAATATCCTTGGGATGAAATGATTTAGTGTGGTATGATTTTGGACACTGAGTTGAAAGCTGTCTGGGTTGGAGGGAGGTTGGTCCTGAGGTCCATGAGAGGGAACAGAGGGCTAGGGCCTGACTCATCGATGTGAGAGTGGGCTTCTGGAGTCAGTGCTGAGGTGGCCTAGGCACAGGAACTTGTGGCAGCAGCTGGAGCATCACATGGCACCTCATAGGCAGCTGTCAAGACCAGTTCCTCCTCAACTGAATGAAGCACGCCATGCTTCCTTCTCTGAACGGGTGTTTCATGTCAAGGCCCTTAGAAGCAGTAGATGGCTGCCATGCCAGAATTGTGCCCACACAGCCCTCTCTGCTTCTACCTCTCACAACCATCGGGCTGTATAGGAGACAACCAGGGTGGTTTCCCAAGATGATTGTTTTCATCTTTCATGAATCAGTGTTCTATTTCAACTGGCATTGGAGCATTCTTGAGATAGCATCAACAACTGAACGTAGGAAACCAGGCACATATTTGCCCTCTCATCTATGTTCAGGGCACCAAATTCTTAGATCCAATGAGACCAGCAAATTCAGCTTGTGCGTTAGAGAACAAGAGAAAAATTCTTAGATCCAGTGAGACCAGCAAGTTCAGCCTATGTCTTAAGAGAACAAGAGAAAAATAACTAGCACTTCACCCATTCTCTGGATCACACGGTCTTTCTGTTCCTTCTTTTACATGACTCCCTGAATCTTGGAAGGTGTAAGGTAAACATCCCTTGTCTTGCTTTGCATTTTATTATAGTCACTTATTTTCAGCACTTGGACAGGTTATGAGTCTTTGCAATCACTGCTGCACGCTGCAAAATATGAAACTTCTCTGACCACAGCTGACAGCACCATACACATCAACAGACACATCATGTCGGATTGATTCCTAGATTTTCTGTGAATATGTCATATACATGTATGTATGCACACGCATGTGCCTGTGGAGGCTCAAGGCTGAATCAGATGTCTTTCTTGATCACTCTAGTTTATCGAGGCAGGATCCCTCACTGAGCCCTGAGCTCACAGATTCCAGCTGGTGAGCCAGCCTTCTCTGGGAAAGAATCCTGTCCCAGCCTCCCCACTGCTGGGATTGCAAGCAGTAATCTCCTTTTCATGGGTTTCACATGGGTCGAGCTCTGATCCTCTTGCTTACACTGCAAGTGGTTTACCCTGAACCATCTTCCTGTCCTCATCTCTAGATTTCTTTCTAAAATGCAGCAAACCCATATTAATCACCGTCTCAGGGCAGCTTTGCATGCCTGATTGACCACATCTGAGCGGCAGTCCTGGGTTCTATAAGAAAGCAGGCTGAGCAAGCCATGAGGAGCAAGCCAATAAGTAGCACCCCTCCATGGCCTCTGCTTCACCCCTGTCTCCAGGTTTCTGCCCTAGCTTTCCCTGTGATGGACATGTAAGCTGAAATAAGCATTTTCCTCCCATTGCCTCTGTCTAAAACACTGTATTCTGAAGTTTCCAAGCCCTCGGGTGGTCAGGTCTTAATCTATGACTTCCTTTTCCCTCCCTTCACCTAAACTGTGTGCCTAGGGGTCTTTTAGAGAGCTGTTGCCTCACCTGTGCTGTTTTTCAAAGTTCTCCACCTCGAGTAGAAACAACTGATTGGTTTTCTTTCTTCCCAGTGGGCAGGACTCCAGTTCTGATAGCTGACTGGTGCTCAGTAAAGGTTGTTGAATGAGTGCATGAAACGAGTGCTTGGCTGATAGTCGAAAGAATTGTCCATAAGTGCTCAGAGATACTGTAGTACTCTGTTTTCTTTACCTGGGCCCAGGTATGCTAACGTTAGCACAAAAGAGCCCAAGGCTAGAATCAAGCCTGGCCTTGTTGGAGATAATAGCTGTTTGCCATCAGACATGCATTACCTGTGACTGAGAAGCACTGTGTCTGAAGTCTGGAGTCCCCACAGTTGTGACTTAGCATTTTTCTTCTTGCAGGGGACGGACCTGGAGCTAAGTGGCCAACGCTGCGTTTATTTGCAGCTCAGTCCATAATTTGGTTCCCTTGTATCTTGATTATATGTGCATATACATATGTGTGATGTGTGTAGTATATGCACATTTATGTTTGTAGGCTCACATGCTTGTACATGTACTGAAGGAGGACATTAAATGTTCTACTCTACCACATTCTATCTTATCCACTTGAGAAAATGGGTTTCTTACTGACTAGACCGGTAGCCAGCAAGCTCTCCTGATTATCCTGTCCCCTCTGTCATGGTGCTGGGGTTTCAGGCAGTCATAAATGACTATGCCTGGCTTTTTACATGGGTTCTAGAGTTTGGAACTCAGGTCCTCATGCTAATGCAGCAAGAACTCTTACCCACTGAGCCATCTCCTCAGCCCTCAATTGATTTACTTTTAATGTACTTATATTACAGAGTGAAATTCACTCTTCAGATATGTGGTTCTATGGGCTTGGACCAGTGCATACGATCATGACTCCACCATAACTGTTGTAATATGGGATAATTCTATCATCCCTGTTTCTCTAGTTTTGCCCCTTTGTTGACAGTTCCTGTTTCAACCTCAAGCCTAGAAACCCCACATTTGTTTCTGTCCTTCTATGTTTGCACTTTTTTAATTGTTTGAAGACGTATAATATGTGACCTTTGTGATCTGGCTTCTTTCACTTAGCAGTATGCATATAATATTCATATGTTCTGTAAATCCATAGTTTGTTCCTATTGTTGTTTATTTATGACAGAATGTTTATCCACCCCTCAGATGATGTGTGGTGATTTGGGGTTGTCGACAGTTTGGGGCAGCTGTGAATGAAGCCTCTATAATGTTCACACACAAGCTTTTGTGTAAACATACTTTTTATTCCTCTTGGGCCTCTGTGAGAAGTGAGGCCACAGTGCCACTTGATGATTGTACAGTTAACTTTATAAGTAGCTGCCAAGCTGTTCCTTAAAGTAGTTGCATCGCTGTCTACGTCTGTCACAGCTTATGAAAGCTTAGTTGCTTTATACCTTTGCTGACACTCGGTACTACAAAATAAAATATTAACCTTTCTAAGCTGAGTACAGTAGACATACATATAATCTCAGAAGTTTGGAGCCTGAGGCAGTATGGTTATAGGGAGTTCAAGAGCAGCCACAGCTACATAGAAAACCCTGTCTCAAAAACTGAAGGAGTGGCTAACACCGATCCTAATGGAGTGTGGCAGCTCGTTTACACTGTGCAGTTTTCTCTGTATACTCCCAGATGGTGGCAGAGTTTAAATGTGACTTGCTGTTTGGCAAGTACACCATCCATGCTTATACTTAGATTGGGTTTCTTAAGGTGGAATTTTTACAACTTTAGAGCAAAAGAGCAGGGGACTTGCCTGTCCTTCCTAAACTCTTGGAGGAAAGTGTTAGATGCCATCATTCTCCAAGCTTAAATTTCAACACAATTTCTTACCCATTAGGTTAAACTCCTCATGTTAGAATGGCTGTTTGATCACAAAGCAAGAGCTACTAGTCTATGACTGAAGTGTGTGTGTGTGTGTGTGTGTGTGTGTGTGTGTGTGTGTGTGTGTGTGT